>NW_025778835.1:0-66541 GCF_021130785.1 Homalodisca vitripennis | reverse complement strand
TCTAACCTGGGTGCGCATAACAGTTTCACTGCAGCCATTGCTGTTGGTTCTAGTAAGAGTG
Organism: Homalodisca vitripennis; assembly: GCF_021130785.1. NCBI lineage: Eukaryota > Metazoa > Arthropoda > Insecta > Hemiptera > Cicadellidae > Homalodisca > Homalodisca vitripennis. The sequence goes on along the minus strand of NW_025778835.1, from coordinate 66,480 downwards.
GTGAATGCACGGCAACTGTTTTAAGCACAGGCAGTCCCAATCCCTGCCAAGGTTGGTCATTAGCATATGTTTAATTAATTTTTTTATATATCTCATATACATTTCTTTTGTGACATATTTTCCGTATGCATATTATTACATGACAGCGACATTTATGTCATAGTTGGTTGCTTTTAATTTAAGTGTTTTATGATGTTTGTACACTTTATTTCTGCGTATCTTTCAGGCTTGCGTATTTATACCAGACAGCAGTTGTTTTACAAAATAGTTTTTAACTACTATAAGTAAAAGCGAAATGTTCTGAACAAACTACCTAAGTGACTGGACGTAAATAAAATAAACGTACTAGGGATTATGTGTTTTAGTGTTTCTTTTATTGAATCAGATGACTTCACTGTTTTGAATTTTTCCCAAATGATTGTTCGGTTGTGATGGAGTAATGTATATGTGAGAATATGAAATAGTTTTCACATAAATTATATGCTTCGTAGTTTTAAAATATTGTTAGTGAAAAGATTTAGTTGATTCTTCACACGTTATTGCACTTAAGAGACGATACAAAAATATGGAAAATTTTGCACCGGAATAATATTATAAATAGAAACGTTTATTAAATAGAGGGAATTTAAATGAGGCTGTACTAAAAATCGATGGTAATTAACACTTTTCACAAATTTTTTATGTATTTTATTACAAACGTGCCGACTAAATAAAACATAATCTCGTTTATTAAGCCATTTGATAATGAAGTATTTTACTTAGTTAAAAATATACAACAATTAAAAAAGTAAATTTTTCTAGAATCTTAAAAAAGAAAGTATTCTAAAGTAAGTCTCCTTTATCTGTGGTATATTAAAGTTTACTGGTTGGATCGAATGGTTTCTGGACTTGAACACTAAACACTGAATTAAACATGAACTCATAAGAAACTGGAATTTTAATTAACTGAATAATAGCTTTGCCAATCAATCAGGGGGATATATCGATAACAAATTAACCTACTGACCTGAAGTGCGTGTCCTTGACTAGATATACGTAACTCGTTCTATCCTTAGAGAAGCTGTTTGCGTTAAATATTAGGAAATGTTTTACTTAGTCGTTTAATTCCATACTTCTATATTTTGTTATAGAAGAAGCTCCAAGTGCTCAAATATTAATTAACGTTCTAATATCGCTTAGTGAGTTACAAAAAATGTAAAAAAATATTGCACTCAACCGAGTATTTAATCACAAAGACTTTCTCCAGAGTGTTTTTAAAACAACAAAACAATGGCAGACATAGTTTAGCACGCAATTAACATTACGTCACAAGCATTGCCTATCGTCAAACTTTCAACAATGTCTGTTGCGGAGCATACAGTGAACGTTGTATGAGTACATCATATTACGTACATGTATGTAGAGTTTCTAAAAATTACCGAAGTGAAAGTACAAGTAAATGCTTTATAGAACTTTGCTGTCGTATACATAAAACGTTGAGCAGAATTTAAACAAATATAACCAAACAAAAACGAATAAAACACTTTATTTGCTTTGAATTTAGGTTCATAATTAGGATTTGTGAATTCAGCGCGTTCCCCATAGAAAGTAATTTTAATAATTTCTAAGTTACATTGTAATTTTGAGCTAAGCGTTACATTGTTTACTCCCCACAGTAGCAGGCCCTATTATTGCTTCTCTCCATGATTAGTTATTAGAGTATACCGCATGTACAACGAAGCTTTCATTATTTAATAAAAGAAAAATATTCTTTCATATTTACAACCACTTGGCAATTTATTTTTTACTTTTCATGTGAAAAAACAATTAGTAATTGCATTTAATACAGAAACTTTCTATACTAGCCAAAATCTTTTATAAAAATTATCTTATTTATAAGCAGTTTACAATGCTTCACTCTACATTACGACATGTCATATTACAAATTGCGAGTCGATATTACTATAGTACACAATTTTTCTACTTTTTTGTACGTCACAGATCCAGAATAGCATCTGAGTATTTTCACTTTTTGTTCATGAGACTCTTTGATGATGGTGGAATTTTTCCCTGCAAAATCTTTCAGATTTTACCTTTCCCCACTAAAGCAGAATTTTGGATGGACAAACGTCACTATTCCAATGTATACAAGAAATAACTGTCCGTGATAAAGAGACGGTGGATTGACATTAGTGTGGGATTGAAACCAGTCATTCCCGGCTGGTTTCCCGAGGTCTGGCAGCGTTCTGACAGGGAATAGTGCATTTTCTGGCTTGGTCTCCAAATCTCCAGTGACACCAGCACACGCTATTTTCGATTTCGGCTGCTGGAACTCGAGACAAGATGAGGACCGCGACTCTGACTGGCGATTAAGGTACTCATGTCGGTCTGCGTCTTATCTTTGTCGACATCATGGTTTTTATTGTCTCCATCAATGCAATCTACAATGACAAATACTAATTGGGTAAAAATGGCATAGTAACGACGTTTTATCAAACTATAATAGATTGTTTCCATCACACATTTTGAAGAAAACCTTAATACCACTTAGTTTAAAATATATTATACGTATTACTTTTAATTTTTCAGTGCAAAAACAAAACTTAAGGCTGTGCTATCTCTAGCTAATATCCAAAGTTCAAAGTTTTAAACAACTTGGCTACCGGAACCTATATATATATATTTATATATATTATATATATATATATATATATATATATATATATATATATTCAATTTACATCACTACAATATTATATATGTTAAGTATTAGTTTAATATTTTACTAATTATGTTTTGATTATTAATATGAAATCATGTTTCAGCATGCTACATTTCTTATCCTCAATGCGAGATGACACAGTACTGTAAGTATTTGGGACATTTAGGTGTAAATTTAATGCCATTCTGAAACTACAGTTTTAGTCAAAGCTTAGGACTTGTAACACTATTTTATGAGGTATTATAAATAAATCATTCTACTGATTGATGTCATTTTTGTGATTCGAGAGTTTTGTTCTGATTATTTTCAGGTGGCTTCGGTCCTGCGTTGGCTTGTCGTCCCCTCCTTTGACATTATCACGTAACACTACTCCACGTGTGTTGCAAAACACACAAAGTATGACTGATGATTGAATGGACAAGTGTGAAAGTATGCGTGCGTGTAGAAAACTACATTTAACTACAACAATAATTCTCCACTACACAACATATTATGGTAACTAACTTTATCTGCTAATATTAGACTTAAGTTTATATATTTATTGCATGACTATACATAATATTAAAAAATATTTATTTAATTAAGATATATTTTCTAATTATATTGGTTATATTGGGAACTCTATAGTTTATTATGTAACACTATTACATGCTGTATTTTCTGATTGTTACAGGGTGATGCCGGCAGCGGCAGAGTCGCCCCACTCACACTAGTACACACACTACACATATGCAAGGTAATATATTGTTCTACTTAAAATATTTAAATCAATTTGGTTAAAATTGTTGTTTTCAGAATGGCATACTTATATTAATTGGTTTAGTATATGTTTACATGATAATAGTTAATAATCTTAATATAATTAAAATTACCCATGACAGTAGTAATAATGAAATAAATTAGATTTTAATATAAATGTGAATCACTACCATAAATGTATCGCATAGTCTTCCATACTTTACTTGTAAACAAATTACCTGTTTGGTTTATGTAATTCCCTATTGACTTATTACAGATGAAAATATTGTAAAAGATCGAGGGCTCGCAAACAAGTGTGTTAGTTTCTGTCTTACAATAGTAGTGTACGTGTGTGCGCGTTTGCAAACTTTGTAACTAGAAATTATAGGGATCCGGAAAGTTAAATCACAATATAAAGTATGCTATATATACATTTGTATAAATTAATCATAATTACGCACTATTAAATTAATCGTACTCTAGGAACAATCTAGATAGCACACAATACATCACAGTAAAGCTGACACTTTGTTTCTAATTAAGATAATATTCAATTATAATAATGTATTTTATGTTTACGTCAAACTATCAACTATTTTAATATTATGAAACAATGTTTTAACTTCATATAATAAAAATTTTGTTTCAACGGAATTCAGCAGTTTCTACACAATTCCCAAACTACGTTGCTGTCTGAATTTGTTACATGTGCAGCACTTGTATCTTCGATATATGTTATACCTTATCATAGGTGTATAGAATAAATATTCAAGGAATTTGAAAAATTCAAAGCTGAAATAAATAAATATAAAATTATAGGATAATTTTATTTGTTAATAATGAATGTTAAAATTAAAACATTAGATAGCCACTGAATTAAATAAATTATGTAGTAATTAATTATTTCCTACATCGGAATTTTTAACCAAATTTCATTCCTGCAATAATACATATCTAATCTTGTTATACTCACACAAAGTCACCAGCAATCTAAACTTTTAGTGAAAATATTGAATTACTTTTTTCAAAATTTTTACGGTCTCATTCTCTAAATCTGAAGGGATCGCAAAACATAAAGGTGTGTATATTGGAAAAATATTGTAATTAAAATGCTTTCGTAAATGATAGTTTCCGCCATTTTAAAATTTTAGTTAAAATAATGTTTAAAACTCACCCAAGCTATGTGCTACAGGTCTTTGCACCAACTTCAATCTGGATTCTATTTACAAATACGCTAGTTATTAGCTCACGTTATACTGCATATTGCCATTTATATTTTATTAAGTTAACGCGTTTTATAGATAAGTTTCTATGAAGTCTACCTAACTTATTACCACAATTATAAAATAATATTTAAGATTTATAAATAGTTTCCCGTTTATAACAGTACGTCCTTGAATACAGAACTTACCGTTGTGTAATTCTTAACAACATATGAGGGAAAAGATAAAATCAATATTTCTTAGTCACAATATCGTCTTCCTTACGTATACGTGGACGAAAGGATTTAGGGTCCCAAAGTTAACTTTAAAAGTTCAGGATGTGGATGTGGCATTCTCTCTTATGCTACACCAAATACAGTAAATGGATATGAAACTCTCAGGGTACATCAAAAGTACTCGGAAAAAGCAAAATTCGTACATATTAGCTTGCTAGGTCTAGGTGCTAGGTGGGTTAAGGGCAATGGCGCTGTTTATACGTGTTGTGTATTTGTAGTTATTACACAACATAATGAAATCAGGCTTTTTAGTGTAAATTTTTAAAGAAAAAAAAATAAAATTAAAATATAAATTAAAATATAGTATAAAATTAAATATTGTAATAATTGCCTTTAATGGAAAATTGAAAATGTTTTAATCTTTTGATAGGTTTATATCTAAAAAACGTTATGAATTTTTGAATAGTTTTATGGACTAAAGGTTTTATGATTATGTTATCTTAAAAGAAATAAAACATATAGGCCACTTCATATTTCCTGAAGAGCTTTGTAACAAACATCTTACAAAAACTAATTGGTGTACCTAATACATTACCTAGTGCATACGAGTAACCATAATATTGAGTTTTGGCCTCAAAATTCTCTGGCTACATATATACCCTTTAAACATGGAAAAATCACGTAACATACATTCCCATTTGAAAACTATTGCACAAAACAGATGACCCACCCCCCAAAGTGAGTCGTTTTGGGCAATATTTTCTGGGTTGATACATTTTGTACTAAATTTCTACGTCAAAAATGCGGTTATCTGTTGAAAACGAAACTTTGCAGAGCAGTTTTTTTTTTGCCGCTAAAAGATTATACACGGGTGGTCTGAAATACCCTTTATAAAACTTACAATATTATATAGGTATCTCAAAAGCTTAAATTTTATTAATCCATAAACTTATTTGTACCAAAATAATAATAAAACATTAAAACTTTGTAAATAACACCGTTTAATAAATAATATCACAATTTTTATATAAATTCACTAGCTAATGGTTGTGACAACAGAAATTAATAATTAAATAGTATGTTTAATCAGTAAAAATGTGTCCAGTGTTTTGAACAACAAATCATAGAGACATTTTGGTTCTTCACCCAAATGAAATTAAGTTCCAAACCTGGTCAACTGCCAACATTTAAATGCCTGGTGTGTAAAGCATACAGTAAACGTTGCCCCTTATTAAAGTAGCCCTACAAACAAATACTTTTAAGAACTCTGTGTCGTCCTTATCTTTAATTAGCTAAATTTTTAACCATTATAAACTGAGAAAAACAATTACAAACCACTGTATGTGTCACATTTTGAAGTTCCTTTTGAGGTTTCTTGTATTCTGTGCATCACTCGTAGAAAGTAAATTAGGTCTCATGCTAAGGGTTAAAATGTTAATCCTCCACAATTGCATGCCTATTTTTGCTCTTCTGCAAGTTTAGTGATATAAGTGTACTTCATACAAATAAAACTTTTTATATACATCCTCATATTGCATACTGTTTTATTCTCAAAGAAGAGTTATTTCATATATTAGAAGCTATTGGTTGACTATTTACAAATGTTTAACTTAAATTTTTATTAAAAAACACAGTAGATGTTACAGCTAAACTAGATTTTCAATATTTGATTTGAAGTCTTTCTATCTTTTCATTATATACAAGCGTATGCTAAAGTAGTAAGGAAAGAAATATTTATGAATAAAAACATTATATTCTACATAACGAAGACACTCGAAAAATAAAAATGTGCGTCAAATGTTGAGATTATTATATAATCCTAATTTAAAAGATTTTTACAATGACGTATGTGTTTAGCACAGGTTTTATACACATAACATTCCAACTTCTATGTATGGATTTATATGTACTATTGCAAATGAATAAAACATTATTTTTGTAACCATACATTTTTTAATCCAATACAATAAATGGAAGGCACTCTTTTAAGGAAAAATAATAATATATAATATAATATATATATATATATAACTATTTTCTTAATCCTTCGGAAAATGACTAGGGTTTTAATTGGAGTCAATGCTTAATTGGTCTTTTACTTCAGGGTGCGTATATTGCTCTAACATAGCATTTGTCAGGGTAGTTATCTGATGTGCAAACATAATCAAAAAGACAAATAATGGGACTTTTGCCACGTCTAGGGTTAATCAAAATCGCAGTAATTATTGGATTGTTCCTACCGATTGCATTTGATTAGATCCTTTATATTTGGAAGAATTTAATAGACACAAATGTTATTTATGGACACTACATATTTCCAACTATTGGAGGGAAAATTATTAAGAATATGTGAAAAAAGTAATATTCCATTAGGATGATAAATCTATCATTTGCGTTGTTAGAAAGTTTCTATAGAAACTAAATTCATAACTATTTCAATATTAGTCGTGTTTAACCGTTTTTTTAACATAATCTTAATTAAAAGGTTAGTCCAATGTTTAGCATTCGTCTTAACGTTTTATACCTATGGAACGTGAAATTCTTATCTTGTCAAATTCTAATATATCAAACTTATTTATAATCATATTTATACATCTCTAAAGTCTGCGCATTATGCATTTGAGTGATTTGGTAAAAGCATTGCATAAATTCGTGTCAAATCGAAAAAACATATGGAGTAACCTCTATTTATATTACTTAAATTAAAAGCGAGAACAGAGTACATTTCCTGTTAATATCAAGCGGTCTGTCATAAAAAAATACTTTTTTCTTGTATAAATGTACTCGTACTTCAACAATAGTTTAAAATATATAATATGACTGTAAAGTTTAATACGTCTCAGTAAGCATTTACGAATTGATTTGATTATTTTTTGTCCAAAAAGTACATATTGTCTGCGGTAGATTGCAGCACACGTGACGTAACCTACATATCTGAATTAAACCAACCTAATAAGGGAGGGGAGTATTACATGGTAGAAGGGCGACTACCTAAGTACCAAGGAATGCTCTAACCTGGGTGCGCATAACAGTTTCACTGCAGCCATTGCTGTTGGTTCTAGTGACAATGGTAATGCACGGCAAATGTTTTAAGCACAGGCAGTCCCAATCCCTGCCATGGTTGGTCATTAGAAGTTTTTAAAGCAAAATTTTTAATAGATCTCATATACATTTCCTTCGAGACATATTTTCCGTCTGTATATTATTATCTGATAGTGATTTGACATTTATTTCTGTGTACTTTGCTCTAAAAGTTAATGCGCAGAAACAATATAAAGTTAATAAAGATAAAGGAAGGTAGCAACGAAATCAAAACAAAAAACCAAACACCACTTGTCATTCACCATGTTTTCTAACTACCAAAGTAACAACTAAATGTTCTTGAACGAAGACTGTCTACTAAAGTAACCGGAAGTTAAAAAAACGTGTTGTGGAATATGTGTTTGAGTATTTCTTTTGAATGTAACAGGCGATTACACTGTTCTCAAGTTCTTCTAAATGATTGTTTTGTTGTGATTGACAATAATAATGAGTTTTGAGGTTCTGAAATAGTTTTCATATAAATTATATGTTTTGTTTTTTATAAATATATGTAGTAACAAGATCCAGTGAATTCTACACTCGTTATTGGACTCATTACCTCAGAGGCGATAAAAAAAACTATTAAAATTTTAACATGATATTATAAATAGTAACATTTGCTGATTAGAGGAGTAAAAGTGAGGCTGAATTAAAGATCAGTGGTAATTATAACTATTCTTATATTCTGAATGTAATTTATTACAAACGTACCGGCTTATCAAAACATAATATCGCTTATTAAATTATTTTGTAAACAAGCATTTTACTCAGTCAAAAAGAAACAAATCAAAAAGTGGTTTTTGTAGTTTGTAGGTTTTAAGTATTTTAGGGTGAATGTGTTTTTATCTGCGGTAAATTAAAGTTAACTGGTTGTATCCGAATGGTTTCTGGACTTGAACACGAAAAACTAAACTAAACATGAACTCACATTGAACGGGAATTTTAGTTTACTAAACAATAGGTTTGCTTATCTATCAAGGGGATATTTAGATAACAAATTAACTTACTGACTTGAAGTAGTCTACGTGTCATTGAGTGCATATACCTTGTTCTATCCTTAGGGAAGCATTTTACGTTAAAAAAATCATTATTCAATAACGTGTGTGTGTGTGTAAAATAGCTTCTTTATAATTACTCAAGCTGTTATTTTAATATTAATTTATTATTAATAAAAATTTGTTTGTGCCACAATACTGCAAAAAGTCTTATCCATTTTATACATATTTAATAGACAAAAGTTCAATAAATTGTTTTGCAGCAAAAATCCTGGGCTGTATAAAGTGTAATGGTGTAGATAATGGACCTTCAGGGGGCCTACGAATTAGCTCATCTTTTTCGCCTCTCATCTCTCATTCTTGATCTATTATGCTAATCCTTAAGAAAGCCCTCTTTAATACCACATGTCTTTTATTGCACAGTACTGAAAAAAGTATTATAATAGTTACATCTAACGCATTAAATGGTCAATATAATACCATTAATTATTCAAAAATCAAGCTTTAGTACTTCTTAAATTGAAAAATAAGTTATTAATTGTAATTAATTTATCATATCAACCACAGTATCAAGCAATCAGCACTAAACGGAACAAATATACGCCGTATGATGAGTTGCACAAAGTCTGTACAAAAAACAAACACATACAAAACTCACGTAAACAATAATTATGAATCACTTAATATAACAAAATGACACCTAATAAATAGGCTATGAGGAACCCATTACTGAAATAGTAACATACATATGAGGAACTTCCCTTTAAGAAGTATCTAGAATGTTTTTAACATTTAACCTTGTCAACCTTGATATTTTAAAACTGGAGATTAATCGAATGTCGTTTTTAATTAATTATGATACACAGTAATTACATTTGAATAAAGAGTATACATTTCCTTCCAATAATCGGCTTAAATTAAAATCTAAAGTCTCCAAAACTATGTGGTTTTATGAGGTATTTTGTAGCTAATTTAGATATTGTTAAACAAGAATTTTATAGTTCTTGTTTCAATAAAAATTTCTATAATATCAATATTCGTATTGGAGAGTCGCACATACACACTAATAACTTATTTCTGGAGGCTTCAGAGATTTGTTTAAAATGTTTAAAGATGAATGTGTAATCCCAACCTCAAGACATCTTCCTCTACACTAGCGTTTAACAAACTTTGCTCAACTCCAGTTTTATCATTCTGGCTAACGTAAAATCTTTGGACTTTTCCCTTAAAATTGTTAAAGCTGGTTTGCATATTTGAAATTAAGGTTGCAGATGGGCCCTCCGTTTGTATCCAACTCTGCAAATTTGTTTTAATATCTGGATAACAATTCAGTAAATTTGTAATTGCATCTTTGGCTTTAACACACCCTGTTATAATTCTCAGTTTTGTGTTATCTGATATTGCAATGTTATTTCGTTAAAATCCAATTATTGTGTTTTTATTTGAAATAATACAGGTCATCATGTATGTTAATAATCATTTCAGTCATTTTTATAAACTCAGTTCCCAAAAATCGGGCCAGGATAAACTACTCAGCTACAATAAACATTGCCTTAGAAGAAACTTTTGGTGCCTTTATCGTAAATATTTTTCCTATATATTAATCTCAAATCATTTTACCATAGCACATTCAATATTAGTGGGCATCAATTTATAATTTTTTCCATTAACATGTGCATAAATTTACTTGATAACGATAGTGAGCCTTCTGTGTAAAATAATAACGAATGCTAAATAATATTTATTATAGCAGCAAGAACAGGCAATCTTACGTGCTACCTATAGCCGTGTTACATTTTTCACGCCGGACACAGAAATCACTTTCCACAGACTTACCTGTCATTCCTGCACCTTATGTAGAACCATCTACGACTAATTGCTATTTTGGCACTCCCTTATTTATAAAGTTTTTTGGAAATTCGGTTTTGGAATAAGTAAATGCGTTATTTAGAGTAAGCCTGCTTTTTTAAAATACCATCTACATCTTGACATTGTAATTTACTTCCGTTCTAAGGCATTTCCTCCACCACATAGTTTGCATTGGTGTCTCGATCACAAAATTGAGTTGGTCTGAAACACCTACTCAGGTTACACAATTACTACTTCCAACATTGTAATCTATTTTCAGTTTAAACGAATTTTCAGTGACGGGAGTCTGTTGGGAGAATAATAAAGCAGTGCAAATTTCACCTTTCTAGAACATTAGCATGTTGAAAATTCAAATTTATCATTACCTTCTATGGATGTTTTGATCATTATGAAAATGGTGTTGTCAAGTGACATTACAGGGTACATGAGTTAAAATTGGATTTTCTGATATATTAAAAAATACGACAATTCTGCAGTGATGAATAAGTAAGTGACTGAGAACTGTAACTGCTATATGTAGAGATGATGAAGGTAAGTCAGGTAAAACTGTCATAAAAAGACATTTTCTGAATTTAAAGATAATTACAGATTTCTGACGACTACCAGATATATATAATATTTTCCACTATAACGTTACCCAAACTCGCTCTGCCCTATTTTATAGCTGTAAATTCGTACGGTCCGTCCGGTCTCTAGGAGACTTATCATCCCTTATCCTAAACCTTATCACGGCTGGACTTGAATGGAAACAGAATTCATTAATTCAAGTTTAAACGTTTTAAAAGCTGATTTATTCCTCGACTTATTCCTATTTCCTTAGAAAAATGGAGTATTATGGAAAGAGAACACTTTTTTATATTTATTGTTTTTCATTTAGAGTGGAATAAGTGACTAATAGAATAGAAAATATGGTTTAGACCATTTATACTCTGTGCAATGGCTAGTCAACGAGAGCACAACAGAGCAGCTTTTCGGTGTTCAACGTTCAACGTACTCCCTCAACACAAACGAGCAAACTTCAGCTTCTATCTACGTAAAAGTAAAATATGGGGTGCCAGAAAGAATATGTTTGTAGCTCGTTAAAAAATTAATCGTTGAGCTTAGACCGTAGCAGCTCATGGATTTGGCTTGTTACCTGTAGGGTTGCAGATGATACAATATCTCACTTATTGTACTGGATATTTAACCTGCATATAATTACTGATTGGACTCTGACCGTTATGCTACTTACTTGTCCGTTTGTTATTATCACTACAGGAAATGCGGTAAAGTTCATAAAATAAATTTACGAACATCAAAGATAGCCACTCATGTTTGACACATTTTATTGAAGAGGTTCTTTTTTTGAAGCATTGCATACTTGTGGTTTTCATACGAAATTCGGTTTACAACACTTTTAAAATAATATACGAGGTTTTAGATTTCACAAAAATGAGTAACATATTGATAACAAATTTGTAATTAATAGAAAATTATAAGTAAATAGTAGATACTAAAACCTATCATTGCCCCAAAAATGCTTCCTCTTATTTTATCTCCTAGCTTAATGAAGAAGAAGAAGAAGAAACAGTGCTTTATTTGTACAATAAACAAAAACAAAATTATTACCCTAAATAATCTTAATAGGAACTAGCTTTAGCTCACTAAAACAAATAAGTATTTATTTATCCTAAGTAAGGAAACAAAAATTTGCACTAAATACAATGGTCATTTCGACCTTCTGTCTGGTTGGCACTTCTGTACACTTCTTATAACTACAATTAATACAAAAAATTTAATTAACCAAAACTATAGGTATTTTAAGTTTGGCGATTCAAATAAGGTATATTTCACGCGCGCGCGCGCGCGCGCCCACACACACACACACACACACACACACAACACCACACACAATAATATAATATTTGCTTTCATTTTATTTTGGGGATCCTTACAACTGTCATATAAAAGATTTTTATCTATATTTCAATATTTAAAAATTAAATTCATACACTAAATCCCACCGTATTTTCCACGCATCTCTCATATATTTTCCAAATTGAAGCCAATCCTTTCCATTAAGGTAGTCAAAAAATTGTTTTTCGCTTAGCACGTTACTCCCAAACCATTTTCTCCGAATCGTTGCCAGAATAGGACAAATACTCACAAAGTGAAAGACCGTCTAATACTCATTCCGGTTACACAAAGAACATAAGTGATTTTTATCAGGAGTCCAAGGTTTGTAATTTAAATCAAACCAGGCCTGCCCGCGCCTTAATTGCCCAAGACATAATATTCATATCATAACAATCTTTCAGGAATGTCTTATCTCCAAGGTCAAGTTTTATTGTTAGATAATGTGGATGATAGACAGACGTACAAGCACGGCCTGTACGTTCCACTCGCCAGCCTGTTCGCATCGCCTCAACCACCCTAGACAATTGGCCCACCAACTCAACGCTGTTGTCAACATTAAAATTTACCTCGATTCCACACTTACTTCCTAAGCTCTTCCACTCCCTGAACCAGAAATTTTTTTTAATACAATCTCCTTTGCTAATATGTAATGTAAACGATTTGGCGTCATGCTCCAGATTCTTCCGAGATAATTTAGATTTAATTGAAGGGTAAAGTAATATAATTTTTCCGAGCCAGTTTCGACAAAAAGTGTGTAATTTGGTGTGTTAAAGGGGAGTCTAAAAAGTTTTTTTCAAAAACATTCTTTGAACTCCCTCAATTGCGTCAAATTCTCTGTATCCCCATACTTGGGCTCCGTAGCACAAAAACTGACCTGACAACAGCATTAAAAAGTGTGAATTTTGCTAACAGAGACACCTTCTTATCTTTTAAAAGACATTCCCAAAACTGAATTTTATAATTAATTTTGAAACCCTTGCTTTTTCTTTAAAATGTTGTTTCCACGATAATTGTGATGTAAATATGAGCCCCAAGTATTTGTATTTATTTACAACCTCGATCTCTGTCCCTTGGTACCGCCACCTCTTAATTTTACTCGTTTCCCGCCTTTTTTGAACACCATTATTTTTTATTTATTCAAATTTACATTTAGATTCCAATTTTTACAGTAATTTTCTAAATTATTAATCATACATTGCAAGCTTGTTGCTGTAGGTGCGAGTAGAATTATATCATCCGCGCGTAAAGCAACATATTCACCCTGGTTTTCCCAAAAATACATCCTCCACCCAGTAAATCCGGTAAATCGTTAATAAATAAAGAAAATAATAAGGGACTCATTACACAGCCCTGCCTTAAACCCATTTCAGTTTTAAAAGCAGGCGTCACCCCCTCTTTACACCAAACACCAGCGAAGTTCCGTTGTACATTTCTCTGAGTATTTTTAGCATGTGAGTCGACAACCCAAGACACGACAGCTTATACAATAGAGAATCAATAAGAATTGTGTCGAATGCAGAGAAAAAATCAACATAAAAACAGTATAATTTGCAATTTTCTTTTGCCAATTGTAAGTTTACCATACAAGTTAAATTTAAAATGTTATCTATAGTAGAATAGCCTTTCCTAAAGCCTGCTTGGAATTCCGTCAAGATATTTCTCTCATTTACCCATTTTCCTAACCTGTTTAAAATTATGCTACAAAAATATTTTACATACACTATCTATAAATGATAATCCCCTGTAGTTCTCTACTACATTGATTTCGCCCTTTTTGTATATTGGAAAAATAACTGATTTTTTAAAGCTGTCCGGTATTTGGCCGTTTAAATATATTTTATTGTAAACAGTAAGTAATTTTTCAAGTAGTGAATGTGGAGCGTATTTAAAAAACTCGTAGGGGACTCTGTCGTAACCGGGAGCCTTATCGTCCCTCAGCTTACGCAGTTACTTCCCTGACTTCAACTATATCAAGTTCCTTATCTAGGGTTTCATTCATAATTAGTGGTTCTGCGTAGCAGATATAATTTGATAATAAAGGGGGATTTCGCAGGCTCTTGAAATGTGCAACCCACTGGCTCACTGAAATATTTCCCACCACTCTCCCGTTTTGTTTCTTAAAACTATTTATCGCCTCCCAAAACCCCTTTGAATTCGAAATATTATTCATTTTTAAAATAATACTCTCATAATGTTGTATTTTTTTATACTGGCACAATGTTTTATACAATTTCCGTTCTCCAATTTAATTTAATCGAACCTGATGCGAATTAGTTTTTCTAAATAAATTTAATAACCTAAACACCTTCTTTCTAGAACTGTAACACTCGAAGTCATACCACGGCTGTTTGAAAGTTGGCCGCATCTTTCGTGTATCATCGCGGTGCTTTTGATTGTTTATTGAAATCTTAATGCAATCAATTATATTATTAACATTTACCTGATTGTGGTCGCATATGACTAAATTTAACGCAGACTGACCCACTGCCGTACAATAAAGGTCTTTATTCTTTTCTTCCCATTTTAATTTGGGTAGTAATGGCAACAACTTATTCTTATTATTTCTGTTTTCAATTTTTTCACCTTCTTTCATTTTTAATAAAATTTTAATTAGCAGATGATCCGAACCGGGGTGACAGACAACCTCAAAGTCCCGAATTAAGTGTAAACTGTGGCCAGACATAAGAGCTAGGTCTATCACAGAACTGCCCATTGGTCCTACGAATGTGTAATTACCATTCTTATCACTTTCAGATCTTCCATTCAAAACTATCATACCAAAGTCTCCCATTAGCTCTAACAGTTTCTTGCCTTTACTGTTGATTACAGAATCCCTCAAATCTGATAAATTATTATTTAAAATTTCAATGACACCCTCAAATGTAAGTTGTTCTTTAGCAACACGCCCATTTAAATCGCCTACAAGCAAAAGGTTCCTTAAACTATTTGTTTCCAAAAACTTTCTTAATCTAAGAAATTCCATATCCCACTTATTATAATTTAAATATACAGGTAATATAAATAAATCTATATTTTTTGGATCGACATGCATCAAAGAGAAGTTGTCCAAGTATATCAAATTAAGTACATTGAAATAAGGAGATGCTAAATTAATTAAAGTGATTGATCCACCTATGTTGCGCCCAAATTGAGCTTGCCTACTAGCAAAATTAAAATGAACTTTGTATTCGGAAAATCTATTTAAAATAAACTGTTGATCATTCTCATCTATAAATGTTTCAAATAAAAAGGTAACATCAAATTCATAAACAAATTCTAGAAATAAAGTATCATTTACCTTATTTTTAAGCCCACAAACATTGTAACTCATAATTCTTAAGTCCCTTGATATAATGGTTTGAGAATATTTTGGAGGGCTGGCTTCTGATCTTCAGCCCACTCCCCGTCACCTGCGCGAAAGTCCGTGTCGACCCTGGCATCCCCGCAGACTCCATGTTGGTAGCAGGTTCTGCCCTTGCAGCCTCCAAACTCTTGTCTTGCACTTTCTTCTGTCTATCATCCTCCCTAGCAAGCCTCGAAAGGAAATCTGTGAGATCGTGGTGAATTATGTCCCTCAGCCGCTCAGCTCCATCTCGAGCACCTGCTGCTACCAGCTTACCGTCCTCCCAGGTAAATCGCCATCCTTCTATCATGAGACGGTCGTTCACAAGGGGCATTCGACGTCTACCCGCTACCCTCTCTATCTCACGCCTTACCGCCATTAGCTTCCACCTCTTCTCCCGTGTAACTATAGGATAATTACGATATACTGCATAACCTGTACCTTTCAGCCTGGCTAATCGTGACATTATGTATTCTATGTCTGCATCTGAGGGTAAATGCGCAATTACCAGTCCATTACTGCCTAAGGCATGAGCCCTGTTTACCCATAAAGAGTTGGTTGTACCAAAAATTTCACTACAAAAAATTCTTGACCAAGAGTCTAAAGTATGTATTGCCACTGCTATTCCACTTAAGCCCTTTAAATACTAAGTTATTCCTCCTTCCTCTTGCTTCCATATCCACTAGTTTATTCTGAATTATTTTATTTTCCTCAATTATTTGGCATAACTTTACCTTCATATCCTTATTTTCACTTTCTAGCACAACTAACCTACTTGTAACTACACCTAAGTCCTCTTTGGTTACAAGGTTTGCGAGTTTTTTGTCAAGCATAGCCTCTAAACCACTCATTAGTTGTCCTAAAGACATTTCTCCTACCTTTTCACTGTCCATGTTGAGGTTATCACTCCGTGGGGGTTCACAGCACCTAATCTAATAGCACCTAATCTCACAGCACCTAAAATTTAACCGTCTAATAGCACCGATTCTCATAGCACCTAATATTATAGTACCTAATCTCACAGCACCTAAGGAAATGCCCAAGAGTCGCACGGCACCTAAAGATCGTGCTGGAGTTTTATAGCACCTAATATCACACCACCTAAAAGGGAGTGGTGGGGATCGCCGGAGGGGTAGGCCGCCACCAATGTCCGTGGCCAGTGGGCGACCGTTCCGTTGAGTCGCGTGGTTAGGGGAGAGTTCTGAGTTGGTTATTGACACGTGCTGTGCGGGTTTGCATTAACGCGCTCGCCGGAAGAATTGAAGGCGGTGGACGTTTTGTTTAGGAATTTATATTATGACATATTATGTTATTTTTACCGGATCCCGGCGACCTCTCTCACACACACTAAACATCTCACTTAAAACGTCTAAGACATTAAAATATACCCCTTTATTACATCTGAAAAAGTTTGACGGCTTAGGTAGTATTAATCTATATATTATAGCGAAAGTGAGATATTTTAGATATGTTTATTGATTGTGATAATCAAAAAAAATGAAAGTAAAACACAGTTTTCTTTTAAATTTAAGCTTTCTCCAATTTAACCCCTCCTAATTCAAAAATAATTACAGTTAAAAATATAATATATCATTTGTTGTATGTCTCTTAAAGAACGACATACTGATAATTCAGAGTTCTAAGTTAATAATTAAAGGCGTAACAAGTTTTTTTGGGAAACTCATTAGACTTTTATTTATTTATAAATCACGCAATGCTTATTACTAATAGTCTTTACTTATGTGTGAGGGTGCAGAACAAGCGAGGTACACAGTAACTGTGCCGGAACCTTAATACATTATGGCTTAATGAAACACACATACCAACTTGCCCCGTGTGCCAAAATCACAAAATAAAATATCGACAGTTTTATTTTCACACAAACCACAACAGGAAAATGTTTAAATTAGGCTTGTATGATTCTGCTAAATATATTAATTTAAGGAAAGGCAATTAAATTATCTATTTACCCAAAACAAACATTTAATTAAACTTATATGTGTAAATTCACTAATAGATAATTTGAGGGAAATTAATATTCCTCAAAGCGAAGCGGCCGAATACCTTCCATAATCCTATCACCATCGTCTTTGTTATCGGTGTTATATTTTCACTGTTTACCTCATGTTCACTGACACAGTCTTCCGACGAATTTCTGTCCCTCAGTCAAAATATTAGTAGTCTCTCTACAGCCTCCCCCAGCAATCATTCATTGGTTCAAGCGTTATCTATAACTATTTTTGTATTCTCTACAACTTTCATCCAACAATCAGGCGTAGTCTTTTCCAAAGCTTCTTTACAAATTTTGTGATAGAATTAATAGTGAACGACTTATTATTTTTGCGATATGTAAATTAATTTAAGCCCATATTAGTTCAATCGCGTGGAGCTTGACTGTCACTAGAAATTCAACTTTTTCATGTCTGAACTAAAGTGACTCCTTTCTAGTAAACCATCCTGTAATTTCTGCCTTATATCTTTTGCTCATAGGTGCTTTAAATATTTATTTTGAATTATACAGTGTATTATACATAGCAATAACTACATCTTTCATTAATATAATCCACCCATAGGGGTAGAAATGGACTTGGAATTCTTAGAAGACCTTCCCTATGTCCTATGTACATAAAATGTGGCACACACATGCCTCATAACTTTCACAGAAAATCAATAGCGTCTTTATAAAGATTAACTACCATAGCGACTGAAATATAAAATTTCAAACCCTAGAAAAAGTATATTATTATTTTTCATCTTCCCGCTATCCGAAAAAAGTTTAAATTTCACACACACATACACACACACACACACACACACACACACACACACACACACACACACACACACACACACACACACAGAGAGAGAGTTCTCGTCATATAAATTGATTATACAACGTATGTTAAAGAAGATAAACCTAGATTACTTACTTCCTTTGTAAACTCGGGGAGCCCATTGTCTTGATAATGTTTTTTAGTCTGCCTAGATCAGGTTATTTCATGCAACATCTTTATTTTTCTTTCTCGGATCGTAATGGGCTTATTTTAAATAGTCAAAAGAATACTTTGTCTGAAACATCTAAAACCTTGCTAAATCCTAAAGTACAAGTGACACATTTTATTTTAATTTTTTCCAGAATCCTCAATTGATGATCTGACAAACCAATTGTTTTTTACATGATCGGAATGTCGTACTTAGTAATGGAAGAGTATTCTCTATCTAAAAACTCGTTCATGCATATTTCTCCATTTCAGTTCATAAATAAACATTTTACTCTACAGTGAAAAAACAACGTTCCACAGTTATTGGTAACGTTGTTTTTTCACTGTAGAGTAAAATGTTTGTCATTATTGGTATAGTGGGGAACTGGACCAAATTAAAGAAATTTTTGTTTTTGGAGAAATCGACAAAACTTTCTACTAGTGACAGGCTTCGTGTTAACTATTTAAATCTCTAGAAATGTTATAAAAAGTCCGTAGAAGATGCGAACTCACAATGTCGCAAAAATATAAAATAGCAGTAATCAATATAAGGCCTGGGGAGAGGTTTTTAACTCCAATATAAGGCGTTTTCGGTGCAGATAAACGAAAATACAAACATTTAGAATCTCAATCGACATTATCAATAAATATCACTCCAGGTAACTTAAACCATTTGTTTTATCAATTCGGTTAACACCAAATAAAGGGTAGTATCAAAAAGCCTCATGTTAATAGAATGAACTTAATAAGAAATTACCATATTTTGAAAGAAAAACATTTATCTTTGTAGAAGTCTCAATTGATGAGGTCATTAAAGCTGTCAAAAGAGTTAAAAACTCAGAACGCAAAGACATTTATAACAAATCTAACAATATATTTTAACGAATTTACCATACGTTTTTGAACCCATTAACTATATGTATATCTGCCCGATTCTTAAGAAAGGGTCTAGGAGTTTCCCTGAGAGCTATTGCCCAGTATAAATTTTACCTGTCCTGTAATAATAGAAACTGTTTTACATGATGAACGTTTTGCGTATCTGGAAAATAACATCAATCTAAATTTATTACAATAGAAGAGGTAAATACACCATTGATGCAATTTATTCACTAATTAAGGAGGTCCTAAACACTTTTGAGATTAAAGCCTTTGCTCAGGTAACATATTTTGACTTGAGCAGGGCCTTAAAACTTAACTATTACGGTATTAATGGGAATCCGGCTTTAAAGAGTTCTTTAAAGACTATTTATCTAACCGCAGGCGAAAAGTTTGTTTCTATTAATGGAAATCGGTCCAACAATTTGGTGATCGGGATTGTTGCACCTAAGGGTTAGTCCTGGGCCCTATTATGTTTTTATTATATATAAATTAATTTCCTACCGTTGTTAGGTTAAAATCTCTTTTATATGCTAACGACACAAACTCTTTAGAATATCCATTTAAACTTTGACAAACTACAAGTTCTTGTCATTGAATCAGTTAAGAAAGCCTCAGTGTTGTTTAGATCAAATGGATCTTTACTAAATGAAGTAAATTTGAATTGAACCCCTACAATTGACACACCAAATTATTTCTGTTCTTGTGCTAAATTTCTAGGAATATTTTGGTAGAGTAATTTTTTTACTTAGACGTATTATAAATTGTATTACTGAAAAATATTTTAAATCTGCATACTATGCCTATTTTTAATCAATAACAAGGTATGGCCTAATATTATTGGGTAATAGCGCTAAAATTAATGAAATCATTATCCTGAAAAACAAAGCTATCAGAATAATAACAAAATCACAACCACTAGAACACTGTGAACCACTTTTTATTAAGCTTTGGTGGAAACTTTTACAAATTTATATATTTTTGACTCAGTATTGTATATTACAAAAAACATGTCATCATTAATTTTGACTAGCAACTTGCATAATTATAATAGCAGAAATAAATATAATATTGTTATTGAGCATTGCAGATTAAACAAAAAACAAAATAGTTATAATTACTCAGAAGACAAATTTGCAATATTTGCTGTATTTTTCACGGGGAACTCCTGCTGCGTGCCTCGTAACTGTGCAGTGTGCCTGATTCAAAGGTCTACACATGTGGTCTTTCCTTGTGCCTTGTGCCAGTGCACTGAGTGCTGAGACACACTGCATGGTTGCCAGGTTAATATCCTATGCCCGTTATGTAGGCAAGTGAGCCAGGCAATAATTAGAGTTTATTTCTGATAATTATAATTTTTTATATACAATAAAAAACCGAGATTGAAAGCCTATTTTTGTTCTATATTATAACATTTTATTTCTTTCCTATGTAATACATCCTGTATAAATAGATTACAATGAAATGGATATGTTATTAATAGTATCATATGGAACATTTTAAGAGGTATTGAGATTGCGTCCTAAAACAATTAATAACTTTGATCCTCAAAAATCAGGAAGATTAATTTTAACAACAATCAGTCTACAAGTAGACTGCGGCAAACTTCTTACGACGCAGTGGGAGGACTGAGAGTAGTCGATCTCACTCAGTATATACCAGCAACAAAAGTGTTAATATACGTTTTTATGTTGTCGTCTTGCACTGTATGTCATGTTATATGGGTCTTCTGAAGCCTTACTGTATACTTGTTCTCAGTTTTTTCAATTAATGTTCTAATAGTCCTCATCCTCTTTTTAAGATTCACGACTTGTTTAACATGGTCTCATACATTCATTTTTAATCTATGAATTTTCAGCTTTGACAATGTAATTTAAACATTAATTTAAATTTGTTATGCAATCATTACTAAGAGAGATATTCGCGCCAATACACCAAAATCCAGAGATAGCAGGCTGATTAATAATTTTTTATAAAGACTCATAACAAGTTTGTTATTTTCTTCGAACAGCCAAAAAAAGACACGCTCTTATAAGTGCGTTAATGGCGCAATCTGTAATAAGATATATATCCCACTAATATTATAAATGCGAAAGTTTGAATGTTTGGATATTTGGATGTTTGGATGTTTGTATGTTTAGATGTTAAGATGTTTGTCCTCGAATCACGCTGAAAATGCTATAGACTACGGATTGTGCTGAAATTTGGAACCGGTATAGCTTTTGGTCTGAATTAACACTTAGAGTAGCTGTTAACACTTTCAGCTGAAGTTTATCAAAGATTCAGAAACATGTGTTTACATTTTTAGATTTGAGTAAATATTGAATTATTTTAAAGTGCTTAATCAGTAGTGTAATGTAGATTGCAAATACGAAGTTATTTAATTTTAAATTTAGATTGCGCCAATGATCAATAATCCATCTAATACAATAGAAATGCTATTTATACGCTGTTATAACAACTACCTTATTGTATAAAGCTGTGAATGTTTGCACATAACGTAATCTAATCTGGTTAG
The DNA here is from genome assembly GCF_021130785.1 of Homalodisca vitripennis. Lineage (NCBI taxonomy): Eukaryota > Metazoa > Arthropoda > Insecta > Hemiptera > Cicadellidae > Homalodisca > Homalodisca vitripennis. The sequence continues at coordinate 44,044 of NW_025778835.1, read as the reverse complement.
TTCCTTTAACATTGTGTATAGCCTTTTTACTGTAGTTATTGAAAAGCAAATGGAGATAATATTGCCCTAATACTTGAAGCATATACCCCTAATACATATTTAGCGATCGGTTTAAAAAATATCAAAATCACTTAATCATCAAAATTTAACCTAAGTTAGATTCCGAAACCAACATATGAGACCATTGTTTTGGTTAGCGCAACAGCATAAATCAATTGTGGAACTATAAATAGATTAGACCGGGGGTGAATTTTAAACGACCAGAACAGACCCATATTGACCGCAGCAATTTGAGAGTTGTACGATACACTTTCGTCATTGGGATAAAAAGGCTAACTCTTATTGTTACTGAAGCCATCGAAGAACGTCAATAAATTAACATGGAATGTGGTAGGGAAATACTAATCTTATAAAAACTGTTTCGCTTTACGACTTCAGGATCCGAAATCTCTGTTCTTTAAACTTAAATCTAAATTGGATCAGGAGATTGGAATAGCATTGAGTGACTATCGATTATCTCTAGACTGTTTATTATGTTATAGAAAAAGAATACATAGATCTATTGTACAGTTTTTCAACAGAAAATTGCGTGCGAAGCCGCGGGTAACTGCTAGTATATATATATATATATATATATATATATATATATATATATATATATATATATATATATATATATATATATATATATAACTGCTAGTATATATATATATATATATATATATAAGTATATATATATTTAAGTATATATATAAAAAAAATTTGCTGTCTACGTATCTACTGATCAAGCACCGTTCTGAAATTTAATTTGTATTAAAATGTTTCTGCCTGTTTGAACTGAGTGTCAACAACTTTTAAATACTCAGTTAAAATTCGATTATGAAACAATATTAGAATAGTTTTCAAATTGTAAAATATTCCAGGCAACTATTTTTATCCACCTCTTATAAAATTTCTTAACATTTCAACGGATTACTAAAATTTTGTCGAAATAAGAATATGTTGTGATTCATTTTTATGTGTAATATGTAGGTCTTATTTGTAATCGTACTATTGATATTATTTCATATAAGCCCATAAGCCAGATTGAAAGAATTTAGGACATCTTCACCTTTTTAAAATGTATACTCATGCCATTGATAGACAACAATATGCACTTTTTAATAGAATATTAAAATAATATTCTTAAATCAATTTTTCAAGTTCAAGTTAAAGTTCAATCTTCTTTATTATCTAAAAATACATAATATAAATAAAATTTACCTCCCAGTGCACCTCAAGCCGCGCGTGCGGGAGTTCAGTTCAATCATAATTACAATTATCTTAGTGTTCATTGTCCAATTCATATTTCCATAACATTGTCTTCACTTAAACTAAATTCATAAACTAGCCAAAAGCAGTGTAAATCTAATAAATGGTATACCACGAGATTATTATAATATTACTTAAAATAAAGCAGCATTAACAATATGTACAAAAAAATGTAATTATAAGCATTACAAATTTATAAGCAATAATAAAAAAAAATCTTATGGGCTCCTTAAATTCGCCCCATTTGTTTCTTAAAAGTAATATCATATTTTTCAAATTGAGCCTTAACGGTATCCTCCATTTTGACAAAACTTCTTCTTGAAATTTGGCCAAAATGTCCTTAGTAATTGTTTATTTTTGCTATTTACTCTTACCTGAGCAGCAGTTCTTACACTTCCATGATTCACGACGTACTTGTCCCATGCGATTCCATGTGCTTTCTAAAATATCAGCACAAACGAAGTGTAGATTTGTTTTACATTGAGAACAAACAGGCACCCACATCAGGCAGAAGATCGTCGCAAACGGCACAATCACTCATCTTGATAACACGGAGAACAGCATTGTGTTAAATATTAAAAACTAATATAATCCATTTTTGTACAGTTTGATTTTTTTTACTATAAAAAGCTCAGGTTAGTTTCGTTATTTTATGGAATGAATTATAGAAATTGCAGTTTGAATTATAAGTTTATATAGTAATTATAAAATAAATATATATTTTTAATGCAATGTAAAGAACCGCCTAATTATTAACGCTTTATGAAGAATCGAAAGGCTTTATTGAAATGGTTTGTTGTGCGTCCGTCTGTGCGATAACTCTTATTATAAAGGCCCTAGTGACTTCAAACTTGGTACATATGCTCTTATTGGTCTAAATAAGAACTCTATTGATTTTAAGATAAAGAAGAATCGTCTGTGCGCTTTACACTCTGTCGAGTCTTTCAATGCTTCTAACATCGTTCGGGTTATTTTAAGTAATCTCGTATTTGGTTCACAAAACCATCATATATGTATAGTACTTGTATTCATTATAACACTTATCTAGCAGTTTGGCATGAAATAGCTAGATTTTTGGCTGAAAGTATAAAACTAGTGAATCAAATTTCACTGTTATAGAACATTGGGAGGTTAAAAAGCTAAACTATAGTTCTTATAATGGTTGAAATTCCCTATGGATGTTACATTTTAATCCAAATAAATTTGCTTTTTATGCAAGTCATGATACTTACGTGTATAAAATATTTACTTTGTCTGACGTAGGGAAATTGCTGAATTAGCGATGAATGATTTAAGGCTTTGCCTATTTTTATATAGATTTGAATGCAAATTATTACCGGTTTTCAGTGCACGGAATATACGATTTGAACACATTTAATTCCAATGACGATAAATACTTATATAAAAATTTAATACACAATGAAATTAGATGAACAAATAATTTACATTATTGGATTATGTGCAAGATTTGCGGTTTAGCCTAAACATTCATTCAAATTCAAGGTAAATAATTTTTGGTGCCATTATTAGTTGTAATCAACAACCGCCGCACGCCATGCGCACGGACCCTTCTCTTGTGCGAGGAGACAATTGTCTATCTCGTGTCGCCTCGCCTTGTGCTGTCGACTGCTCGCCCTGCTGTAGAGGACAGTAATGGCGGGTCGTCGGGAGCGGGGTGAGGGGCAAGGTTGGATTCTCCTCCATCCCCTCTGTCCCCACCAAGGCCCTTTGGAACAAAGCGAGAGGTGCTGTGACACTGAAACTTGAAACAGTCTCACGGCACCTAAACGAACCGTGGATCGTTGCACAGTACCTAAACTTTATAGCGCCTAATATCACAGCACCTAAATGACGACTTTTTTTTCTGTAGGTGGTATGAGATTAGGTGCTAAAAGATTAGGTGCTATGAAGCCGCACCTATCACTCGCACTTATTGGTGAAGAATTCGACCTTTGACGTTTCTTCTGATTCGACACAGGCGTGAAAAATTTATAAATCGTATTTTCACTCATTTAGTAAATATTTGCATTATTTATAAAAACTGTATAAGAGTAAACCGACTGACTGGAAAATACGCGTGCCACTAACCGATAACTGCACGTTAGCTCACCGCCACTCATTGCTCACTCCTAGCTTAATGAGATCAGCATATTGTGTAATTTTAATTTCCGTTTATTAATTTGCAAGTTCAGCATGTTGGCTATAGCTGAACGTTAATCGCAATACTTGTTTATAAGACTATCAGTACAAATATTCACAAGCTCAAAGTTAGTCTTGTACTCGTCAGCTTGCGTAATGTCTTTTTTTAAGTTTTCTTCTGTATTATCTGATTCCAGCACATCATTGAATATCACAGCACTTCCATGTTGGCCTTAGATTTCACTACATTCATTTGCCTCCCTCAGTCAATGATTTATTCAAGGTATTGCATATTTGGGTAAATGGGCCGCAAATTACTTTTTTTTTCTTCTTTATGAGATTCATTATCTCACACAAAATGCGAGTCTACTCAGGTTTTTGGTTTGTAAATAAAATAAAATAATATGAACGTAACGTACATTTTAATAACATCTATCGAAATACAACCGCTACAACTGAACATTGTTTATACATAATTACAAAAATCGCATGCATAGAAATTACAGTTTAATTTCAAATCGTAACAAACTGTATATGACGAAAAGCATTCTGTACAATCCAACAGAGGGAGAATGCAATACTCCTTTTATAGAATGAAATATTAGAAGTATCATAATTAATTGGGTTGTATGTTCTTAAATCTAAAAATTACTATAATAAGCAACAAAATAAATCACTCCTAGTTTTGATGTGGATGATTTCAATTTTGTATCTGTACCTATTTTGTCTGTTGAAAGATGTGTACAACCACTTCAGGCAATGGGTGAGATTTACTAAATTAACCGTAGATTGTCTTGAAATGATAAGAAGTAGTGACTTACGTGTTAGAAATCTTTTAGTATATGTTAAAATATATAATTTATTGAAATTTATCAATGTTATCCGTTTTTATTTTTCTGCCGGACGTCTCCTGGAACTCAAAAATGATTCATAAGAAGATATGAAATCGGGATTTTCGTTATTAAATTATTTCTTTAACATTATCTCATTTAACAACAGGTTTTTACTTTAAACACAAAACGGTCAAGTATAAACATTTATTCAGATGTCTTCAATTTAATCGCTAATTATAACTAACCAGATTATGTACAACTTTTATTTACTTCAACAACATTGCAACCACATTTGGCGCTCCTTAGAGAAATCATATAATTTATTCTATACATCCAATAGCCTTTAATGTAATTTGTAATGTTACAACTATGAAAGCTTTACACTGATGTTTTTAACCTATATCATACATTACTAAAATATTTGTACATATTTTTTGGAAGTAGAACAAACTCATTTATGGATAATTTAAAACAATTCGTATATTTACAAAACATTACTATTAAAGTGACATTTTATTGCAGACCAAGCGTTGATTCGGTGACTTAGTCAATTATTATATGTCGTAAAAATTACAAATATTGAGATAACTTCTCACAAATAAAATTGTTCTTAATGCTATAAAATGTTATTCCCTACATAGAATTCTAAATCAATATAATTCCAAAACAATATCTCTTACACAACTGTTTTTCCACAATGATTGATTCTAAATTATGTATTTATTGGCTGATCGTAAACGAAGCATAAAAAAAAACAATTCCGTCTAATTATACAAAATTAAATTTGCTAATGAAAAAAGATTGTACCATAAACGACAATCTGTTTAAAAAAGACCATCAAGTACGATCTGCGATATATTATTTATTGAGATAAACCAAACGTTGATTGATAGTAAATATTGTAATTTAATAATTAAGTATAAAGAAACAGTATAATTTGACTATTAATTAATTTAAACAATCAAGAAAGCCAGAAAGTAATTATATATTTTTATTTTAGTTTGATTATGGTTTAAGTATTGATTTTACTCAAAATATTCCTTACTTGAATTCTAAATCAATACAATTCATAAAAATATCTCTTAAGCTACTGTTTTCCACAATGACTGCGTCTAAATCATTAATTTATTGGCTGATCGTTAATTTAAAAAGCCTAACAAAAATTCCGTTTGATCATTTAAAATAAAATTTGCTATTGACAAAAGATAGTACCGTAAACGAATTCAAAAGACCAACAAATACGACCTTTTTAATGTTATTAATTGAGATAAACCAAACGAAGATTCTTAGTAAATATTGCAGTTTAATAAATAGTTATGAAGAGACAGTATGTTTGAAATATTATAAAATTTAAGCAATGAGTCAAAGTTATTTCACTTAAAATATGAAATCCTATCACTCTGTTACAAATAATACATTTATCCCACGATATTAAATGCAATAATTTTAGGAATATAGTATCAGTCAATAGATAAAACAATCTCATTCTCTTTATTTTGATGTCTTATAGTTACCTCCAGTATGCAGGATACCTGTAACATATTCTCTGGCTCTCGTGTTTGGCTCTTTCACTTGGAATGGATACTGAAACTTAGTGAACTTAATGTATGTCTGAATATTCACAAATTTTACGAAATCAGACCCAATCTTCTACAATTTCTTCTCTTAACTTAAGTATCAGTCAATAGATAAAACAATTTCATTCTCTTTATTTTGTTATCTTATAGTTACCTCCAGTATGCAGGATACCTGTAACATATTCTCTGGCTCTCATGTTTGGCTCTTTCACTTGGAATGGATACTGAAACTTAGTGAACTTAATGTATGTCTGAATATTCATAAATTTTACGAAATCAGACCCAATTTTCTACAATTTCTTCTCTAAAGTTAAGTTCTATAATAGATAATGTTTATTTGTTGCAATTTCCGTACGTTTTCTATGTAACCTGAACATTAATCAATATTCTTCTTTATAAAAATAACAGTAGAAATATTCACAATAAATTCAGGTTCGTCTAACTTCCGTTTTGGCAAATTCCACTAGGGAGGGGCTCATCCCAATGTCTTCCTGTGGCTCAGAGCAACTACATAAATATTTAGTAGTCTTTATGCGAAAGATTAAAAGCCATAAGTACCACATATCTTGGAAATACAGCTAAGCAATTTTCTCTTAATATGGGTCTCAAGGTGGAAGCCAATCTTGTAAATAAATAAGTATATTTAAGAAGACTAATTCAGACCTCATATAAACAGAGTTATAGATAATATACAGAGTCTTCAATCCCTATTACTCCTTTTAAAGCTCTTGATAAATATTTTCTATAAGAGTAATGTTTAATACTTGTGTTTTCTATTTATTATATATTAGTTTTTTATATTTTGAAATATTAGAGACTCAATTTCTTTAACATATAAAGTTTTCTATTCTCTATTACTTTTATAAATATTTTTGTAATACTTTTACGTTTCAAATATTACAACAATCACTTACTTCTATATATTAAGGTAATAAATATTTATATTTTTTATCCATATTAGTTTCTGCAATTGGGTCAGTATCATTTTCACTACAACCTTGTTTTACCAAAATAATTACTTAGTTTTACAAAAATGAAATTATGGGTTTATAATAACTGAAATAACAAATAAATATCCTGGAATAATATCTTGCTAAATATCTTATAAAAACAGAATCTACTGCTCTCTCATATCCAGTTGTAAATATGTTTTTATCGTTTAAAATTGTTACAGTTAATTTATTTTTAAAAAATCAAATATTTGTGTCTACGTTTCTTAAGAACAATAAGGATTAGTATCTGTTTTACTTAATTTGTTGTAGTGAATCTAAGGTAAAGTCTGATGAAGTTCAGGAATGAATAATAACCAGATATAATAATTTTCGTCATGGATTCATTTATACCCTGGTATTTGTTAGCTAGAAAGTAATTAATCAATTTATTTTTAATCCTTTTTTAAGTGTCGCCAGGACGAACCTAGTAGTGAACTAGAATAGGAATTAGTATAAACCCTGCTGAACTTTTATTTAGGATCCGATGAGCTTTAACTACTGCTATTAAATTAAATCAATTTCATTGTACGTTGTATTGATTTAAAAAATAAGTTAGTGCTTCGTAGATTTATTCAGACCAGTAATTTTACCACACATTTTAATCTTTTTCCTTCTTGGTGTTGGAAGTTATTTAGTGCATGAAAGTCAAAATAATTTGTATCTAATAGCGAAGATGATTTGATTTTGAAAATTTTGCAGCATTTAAATTGCAACATAAGTAACGTAACCTATAAAGTTCTATAATAAAGGAACGTCTGCAGACGTAGGGATGCGTCCAAAATGCAATATTTTGGATTGTTATGTCAATAATAATATGAGAAAACCGATCAAGCAGTAAGAAAACAAATCATTGTAAAACTCTACTAGATAAAGATAGTATTATTATTTTTTATATGACATAATGATTTGTATATTATTGTGGTTTATTATTCCCTTTCAAACTCTCCTAACACAATTGTCATTAATTTTCAGTTTTTAGTTCACATCACACGTTTATATAACTCTTTACTTTTCAGTAAAGCTAACATTCAACATTGTATGCATATAAACCTACGTGACGCGAAACAAATGATTTTTCCCCGTGCAAAGATTACATCGAAATGCCACCAAAAGAAGTAGTATCTTCAATCAGGATCAAAATAAGCCTCTCACTAGCACTTCTGGATTTTTATTGAACGAAGGAAAGTCTGTCATAACAAAATGGCCAAACGCTAGCGGCTACGTAGCGAACAAACTTAAAGTTACGTTCCGTGACGCGAAAAGAAATACATGCATACTATTATTAATCTGCAGATGCATTTCCTCTATTTAAACGGGTTATTTAAGGGGAGATGTCACTGAAAATGTAATTTTTTTTTCAAATTTTTTATATTTTTTTTATATTTTTCTCTGAGTTTTCCTGAGTAAAAATACATGCATAGTAAAATATTATTTATTATTGAAAAATAAATTATAAAGATTGTATGCCCACCAAGTTTGCGCGCTCCATGACAGAGAACTGCTTGCATGCCTCTTATGTATGTTATATAGTACTGTTTTACTAATAAAGCAGTCAGCTGTAGTTGATGTGACTGTACTGTATTCTTCTAATTGACTGGATTGTACTTTCCCTGCTGTTTTGTTTACATTCTGCTTGTGTTTTGATGATTAATTTCAATTCAAGTGTTTAGTTTTGATTGTTGAGTGTTTCTAAGTGATACATTACAATGCCACGAGCTAAATCATCTTGGAAAAGGAAATTTAGAGGCAATCAATATGTTACAGATACTAATTTTAGTGGCAGACAGTGTAGTGATATAACCTGTGAACAAAATACTGATTCTAATGAAGCTTCACCTAGGCTGACTACTGATTTGCCAACTACTACAAAAACCTATTTCAAGTTCTAAAAAGAAATTGGCTTATATCCCAGAATTTATTGACAATTCTCAAACTGAGAACCTTCTGGTAGGCCAAAATATAATTATAAACCTAGACATTGTTTCTGAGCTTATAAGGGGATTTTTAAAATGTAAATATTGTGGTGCGGAGAATTCTGTTGTTCTGGAAGAAAATAAAATACTTAGAAAATGTTTAGCCACTAACCTTGTTCTGAAATGCATACAGTGCATGGAAAACAAGACAGCTATGTCTTCTAAACTTACCAAACATAGACTTTATGAAATTAATACCAGGTATGTTTATGGATTACGGGCTATCGGAAAAAGGTGAAGCAGCTGGTAGGACTCTTTGCGCTATTATGAATCTGCCACCTCCAAACAATCGCTTCAAAATCCACAATAAGCACATAGCCAATGCTATTACTGTTGTTAGTGAGAATTCAATGCGTGAAGCTGCATTAGATGCTGTAAAAGAAAATGAAGGGCTAACGGATATTGCAGCATGCTTTGACGGCACCTGGCAGCGTAGGGGGCATACTTCGCTAAATGGTGTAGTGACTACAACATCATTTGATAGTGGAAAAGTAATAGATGTTGAGTGTTTGACCAAATATTGCCAAAAGTGTACTTTAAATAAAACTGTGTATAAAGAAGAGGACTGCATAAAAAATTATAGTGGCTCAAGTGGCGGCATGGAAGGTAAAGGTGTGCTTACAATTTTTTCACGGTCAGAACAAACTCGAGGTGTTCGATATTTAAAATACTTGGGAGACGGTGACTCGAACAGTTATAATTTAGTTTGTGAAAAAAAAACCTTATGGAAACTTAGTTACTGTTGACAAATTAGAATGTATCGGACACGTGCAGAAGCGGCTAGGCTCAAGGTTGAGGCGACTTAAAATTAAAATGCAAGGTGTAAAATTAGCAGATGGTAAAGTATTAGGTGGGAAGGGTAAGGGGAGATTAACTGACGCAGAAATTGATAGATTACAAAACTATTATGGACTGGCAATTAGGAGAAATGCTGGAGATGTTGAAAAAATGCAAAGAGAAGTGTGGGCGATATATTTTCACAAGAACTCAACAAACGACAAACCAGAACATGGCCTTTGCCCAACGGGAAAAGAAAGTTGGTGCAAATACAATAGATTGGCAGCAACAAATGCAAATGAAAGTTATGACCACAAAAATGCTCTTGCACCAGAAGTTTTAAGAACTATAAAACCTATATTTAGAGATTTGTCCCATAAAGATTTACTATCTAAATGTAAGCATGGGAAAACGCAAAATCCAAACGAAAGTTTAAACAACATCATATGGTCTAGGATTCCAAAGTCAACATTTGTTGGTCTAAACACATTAAGAATAGGAGTCTTAGATGCAGTAATTACATTTAATGATGGAGCAATGGCTCGTGCAAAAGTTCTTAAAGAAATGGGAATTACTCCAGGTGTCAACGCGATTGACGGATTCACAAAAGCGGACACTGATCGACTAAAAAAAGCTGAAATTGCTGTTCTTCAACTGACAAAAGAAGCTAGGCAAAAAAGAAGATCCCAGAAGAGAAAATGTGAAGATAAGGAATCAGCAGACACTCAATCTTATGATCCTGGTGCAAAAAGTAAGATTAAAAAATTTTAAGTTTTTCTTGATTTCTCGAAAGTTGTATTTTTTAACTTTAGGAACACTTTTCTCAGAACCTATAATAGATAGATCTCTGAAATTTTTTGTGCTTATATGTTGACTTAGTGCCTAGGCTGGGTAGCAAAATAACAATTTTTCCCTCATAAATTTTGCATTTATAAATTTATATTTAGAAAAAACGTAGACTAAAAAAATACAACATTTAAAAATTTTTTTGCTACGGAGCATGCAAAACAACATGATTGTTGGGTGGTAAAACTTTCAAGCTTCTAGGACAATCTGAAGCTGAGAAAAGTGTTCTTTAAGTTTACATGTGTTTTCTTATGGAGCGACGTTTCGGTGACATCTCCCCTTAAGTAAAACTAATATCCTACTAGTAATCTTTTACCAATTTAGTATCTGTTATATCTCAATTTATACTCTCTTAAGAATTTCTGGAAGGCAACAACCTTTAACGAACGGGCGAAACATTTTTCCTTCTCACTAGAAGCAAGAGGAATGTTATTTGGTGTAAAATAAGAATTAATCACTAAATTTAGTTGTCATAAAACTCGGTACATAATTCATAACTATAATTAGTAAAGAAACTTTATTATGTATATAAAGGGCTAGGAATGAAATTTTTTACTCATATATGCCGAGAGCTCAAACTTCGTATGACATATAGCATAAAGAAAAACATTGCACACTATTTTAAGTTTCAGTAAAATTTATGGAAAAGGTTTTGAAATTGCCTATGTAAAACTGCAAAAAATAATTCTTCTGTGGCTGTTACTATAAATAAAAAAAAACTATACAATGAACACTAAGACAACAAACAAACCACCGTATTTGCCTCAATCATATTGACACTGTTTGCATTCTTTGCGTTACTCACATAAATTCGTTTATGTTTGACCCTAGGGATTACAATCGGTATTATCTAAAGTGCAGGCATATTTGTGGTGATTTACAAGCAACATAATGACATTAGTATACTTCATAAATATAAAAGCTTTCATAGTTGTGTTACCACATTGCATACTTATTTATTCATAATGAAATGTTCTTTCACATTTAAAAACTTTAAGAAATATTTAGTGTCATGTGAAAATAAGTCAAAGGTAAAGCTAAACTAATATTCAATATGACAGCACGATATTAAATACAACCAAAGATTCGAAATTAATCCATCTATCATTCAGTGCACAGTCAGTGCACTGTTTAAAAGTGGTCTTGACATTTTATATCCGGTAACGTAGAACTCTTATCCTGTCAAGATAAAAATTTAGCATTAAAAATTAGATATAATTATATCGATATATCTCTCAAGTCAGCACATTGTGCACTTGAAAGATTTTGTAGAATTATTATTTCTAAAACTTTGACTCCAAGACAATAAAAACATATGTGGTAACCTGATATTATTAATCTATATTATTTAAATGGCAACCGATAATCAAATAGGTTTTCCTTTTATCTTAACATGTTCGTCTTATTAAAATAATGTTTTATTGCCTGAGTCTGCTCGGACTGCAATGATAAATAATAAATATATAATCTGAAATCCCAAAACGCAGTTATATAGCATTTTTACTTCAAAGTAAATTACGTCTCAGGGAGGATTTACGGATCTTCATTATCCTCTTGTCATGTAGATGCATGTTCTATGCGGTAGATTGCAGCAAAGTAACGTAAACCGAGATACCCCAATTCTCGAACCTAATAAGGGAAGGGAGTAAATACATGGTAGAAGGGTGACGACCTGTCCTAGGACTGGCCCTAGTACCATGTAATGCCCTAACCTTTGTGCGCATAACAGTGTCATTGCATCATTGATGTTGGTTCTAGTAACAGTGGTGAATTCACAGCAACTATATTGCACAAAGCGCACAAGGCGTCCCAATCTCAGTCTAGATTAGTCATTTTACATTGTTTTAGATTTCATGCAAATTTACTTTGAGACATATTTTTCAAGAGATTTTTTAATCTCTTACTAATCACAAGTTATAACGAAAGTTAAACTCCAACCAGTAAAAAAAAGTGTTTTGTTAAAATATCAAGATGGTCGAGCAAGCATGTTGCTTAGCGGAACAATCAGACAATTCTTCGTTATGTGTTACTGTATTAGGAACGTAATATTTTACTATATACAAATTACTTTAGAAATTAGAGCCAAAGAGAATGGCTTTTGTAAATAATCCCAACTTGGACAGACTGGCATGTCGCTTAGCTTGGCGACTACCATTTTGTCAATACCAACTTTCTGCATTGGGTCAAATTCTAGTTCTTCTGTATAAACTAGAACAAAAATGTCCTAATTCGTGAAACAGTATTTATATCATAAAATTCCGGCATACTACTGGCCCTGGATATTCCACTTGTTAAATACAACTTTCTGTAATGAGTTTATATTCTCATTCTGCAGTAAAAAGCAATAGAACATTGGTGAAATAAGTTTTATATATATATTTATTAAGCGAATATTCCAAATTGGTTACCCCAAAATTAGGGGTCACCTGATAGGGGTTTGTATTTGAAAATGTTTAGTTGCCCCCCTTCACCCCCCTTTAGAAGAGGGGGCAAGATTTTTAACAACATGAAAAATTAAAAAATACGTTATAACAGGTAGTGTCAAGGTTTCACAGTCATAGATATCGTGGCCCGTTTAAATTATATCCAGGTGTGCCAGGACATAAAACTCACTCTGTATTTATTGTATCCACATAGATTATTCAAGTCAGCAGAAACTGTTATGACAATAAGACGCCTTCTGCATCTCAAGACAAGAATTAGTTATTTGTGACGTCTGCTATAGTCTATAAGGCCCGTTCCATCTCATCCTGTAACACAGGAGTGTAACATATAACAATTTATTTTAAGAATCTCTTTCAATAATAAATTATAATTTTGTCAATAAGTTTATGCAGCATCAGAAAATAGTAAAATGAGTTTAATACTTATTGAAAATAACGTTAGTATATTTATTCATAATTTTTATAATTTAAATCCATATTTAAAAACAGACAAATTTTATAAACTAGATATAAAAGTTATAAAAACGAAGTTAATCAAAAATGAAAAATAAAATTCATATTTTAGTACACGAAAGTTAATAGAAGAGTACCTTACTGAATTACTTTAAAATAAATAACAAAATTGCAGTATTTGTCTAATGATAAACTTAACAAGAAACTTACAGATTAATTTTAAAATAAATAACAAAATTCCAGTCGATTTGTAATGATAAATTTAAAAAGCAACTTACAGATTACATTAAGTACAAGTATTTAGTCTATTTTATTTGTGTAATTCAACAACAAAAACAATATAATCAACAAATGATATGTTACACATAATTCATTACCTGAATTCCAATACTTATGAAAGTAAAACCCTAAACTACAAAAAAAAAAAAAACGTATTATACCAGGATATGGGAGCCTATTTGCTTAGTATAACCACACAACCTGTCTGAGATTTTATTATGAAAGAAATAATTCGATAGACATACTATGTTGGTGCAGTTTAAATGGATATGGTCAAAAATATGAAAATAAATTTTTTATAGTTCGGACTAAACTATATTTGTAATTTGTTATTTAACCTATGCAAAATAAAAAAATCTTCTTTCAAAAACCATGTTTGAATTCGTCTTTAATTCAAGGTACCTGATATAACCTTGAATTAAACCTGTTTTTAAACTAACATATACATTGGGTTAAACTGCCCAAAACATATATTCCGAATGTTTTTTTATGTAAATTTGCTTATTTCCACACACACACACACACACACACAAACACACACACACACACACACACACACACACACACACACACACACACACACACACACACACACACACACACACACACACACATATATATATATATATATATATATATATATATAATAAAGGGAAAATGGCTTATTTCCAAATATTATGTGCAAAACACTTACACAACAATCACGTATATTTGTTGTATTTTCTTGAAAGCCCAAGTATCGGTAAGTGATGTATTACAATCAATAGGATTCTGTAAATGGGCCTGAAACATTTAACACCCTAGTGTAAAGTTATATTATTATTGCCCTTAACAATAATGTTTATAATAAGACATACGAATAGTTTACTTCCTAACAACAACAATTATTCCTCGTTACCATGAAAACACATTTAAAAACCTAATACGTTTGAAAAATCTTTTAGTACATTGGGACCGTGAATAATTTTGCATCAAGTTTATACGGACAATGTTAGCAATGTTAATGTTCAGTCTTCTTCGGACCTGTGACCCTGACATCACGGATGATCCTCTGTCACTTTGACGGGAAAATTCTTCAAATGGATAAGTCCAAACCACATTTTTCATTAAATACAATTTAGATGTTGTCTTGTATGTATGGCTGTATATGTTGTCTAAATATTGGTGTTAAACAATTAAGCCTTGAGTTTAGATTGTACTCATACACTCATAACTCTACATTATACCCGTAGAACAGTAGAAGTACTATAACCTACTTATTTTACTGTATATTTAAAGCTGTATGTAATTACTGCATGAACACAAGCCACTACTTCACATACAAGTGTATTATTATCACTACCGCTAAGGCGGTACAGTTGATTAAATATTTGCATAAATTAAAAACACAACTTATCACTCTTCAATGATGACTTATACACGCGATTGTTTTGCGTTGTTTACAATCAAAATCCAAATACCTATACAGCCGCATGTGTATATCCTCAGAAGTTCTTAATTTTGACTTTTTAGACTAAACGAAAGAGTTTATAGCAACATAGACACATGCAAAGGAAGAGAAAAACGTTGTGAGTTGTAATGTAATATTAAACGTATTTAATTGCTAAATTTTCGCCACCATTGTTTGTTTGCCAGAACCTGTCCTAAAATTTCTCACTTATGATATTATTTTTAAAATGTAAGTCTTCACTTGTTTATTTTTTAAGTGGTTGTACGTCCAGTAATCCAGAGCCAATTGTTACAGTTCATATACTTGTTTCTTGAAATGTATGGAAATGTTTCACCTTAGAAAAACAATAATCGTCAGTTTTGGGAGTTGTAGTGGTAGTCAACGTTTAAAAGTATCAATAGGGTTAAAAATATAAAACAATTAATCTCTTTTTATACCTGAGTTATATTTCTTAAGCTTTAAACACTAAAACTGACCCCTAGACAAGTAAATATAATATAAATTATATTTAGACATTTTAACTAACGATTATCTCTCCCTTTTAATTGCCTGACAATGATTAAAATATTAGCTAAATGTAAAAAGATAAAGATAACAGATCCTGGACAATTTTTAAGGAGAGATCCCAGCTTTGATATTTTTTATCCCTTTCGATGCTGTATCGTTTTGATTCTTCCAAACGTAGCGTGGTTGACACTCGGTTTTACGTGTATATGAACACGCATAGGTCATCCTGCGTTGTAACTGTACTATCTGATTCAATTAGACAATGTTGTAAGAGCTGGACTAGTGATCCACGACTTGACTCCCGAGGCTCTGATGACGTACTGACAAGGTTAGGTGCATTTATTGGTTAAGTTTTCAAATCTCCTGTGATATCAGCACACACAATACGTTTTCCACTGCTGGAAACTAAATAAATATTCGACCGCAAGTCGTTTCTCGTTGTGTCTCCTTTGACGTCATCAATGTATTGCCTCAGTTTGTTTCTCCATAAACACCTCCAGGGTGTTGGTAAAGGTAGTATCTGTGTCCGCTACCTGTGGTCGTGGGCTAACTTCCAACACAAAATCAGTGAGAACAGGACGGAAATTAATAATATAGGATATTATAAGGAATATGTAATAAAAATAAAGATTCCATGAGGTTAGTAAATCTATGAATCCCATTGTTAGAAACTTTCTTAAGAAACTAAATTATAACGGTTTTAATATTTAGTAATTTTTTGCCGTTGTGAACTTAATATTTATGAAAAGGTAAACCCAATGTTTAGCATTTATCTTAAAGTTTTATATGTAGTGAACGTAGAAGTCTTATCCTATCAGATCCTAATTATATTAAATTAAACTTATATTGACACATCTTTCAAGTCAGCACATTGTGCACTTGAAAGATTGGGTGCAATTAGGAGTGTACTTCAAGATCAGATTGAAACTAAATAAGGAGTAACCTCTATATTTATATTACTTAAATTGCAACCGAGAATAGAATATATTTCCCTTTAGTATCAACCGGTGTAATAAATAAAGTATTTTTTCTTGTCCTAATCTATTAGGACTTCAATAAAATTAAAAATTATGCAGTCTGAAATTATTTAACGCTTTTATCAAGTATTTATACTGCAAAGATCAATACGTTTAGTGAGAATTTATGGATCTATATTATTCTCTTGTCGAGGAAGTGCATATTGTATGCGGTAGATGGCAGCACACGTGACTTAACCTACATATTTATTAACCAACCTAATAAGGAAGGGGAGTATTACATGGCAGAAGGGTGACGACCTGCCCAAGGACTGACTCTAGTACCATGGAATGCTCTAACCTGGGTGCGTATAACAGTGTCACTGCAGCCATTGCTGTTGGTTCTAGTAACAGTGATGAATGCACGGCTTCTGCTTTAAGCACAGGCAGTCCCAATCCCTGCCAAGGTTGGTCACTAAAAAAAGTTAAAGTAACATTTTTATACATCTCCTATACATTTACTTCGTGACATATTTTCCGTCTGCATATTATTTCATCACAGTGACATTTATGAGTTGGTTGCTTTTAATGTAACGTGTTTTATGATGTTTGTAGACTTTATTCTACGTATCTTTCAGGCTTGCGTATTTATACCAGACAGCAGTTGATTTACAAAATAGTATAAAAATGTATATAAATTAAAGCTTTCATAATTATCTTAATATAACATGATTTATCTATAAAGAAATATTCTTTCATATTTATGATAACTTGGACCTTTTTTGTGTAAATTTTCATGTGAAAACAAATATTAATTGTAACAACTACAGAAACTTTCTTTACTAGCCAAAAGTCTTTAATAGAAATGATCTTATTTATAAGCAGTTTACAATGCAATTCACTATACATTACAACTTATATTACAAATTGCAAGTCAATATTACAATAATACAGTTTTTCTCCTTTTCTTTTGTACGTCACAGATCAAGAACACAGATAAATTAAACTACTGAGTTACTATTAAGTTTGTTTTTCTTTAAATGATACTTTCATCAGCCATTTGAATGACCTATGCGTGTTCATATACACGTAAAACCGAGTGTCAACCACGCTACGTTTGGAAGAATCAAAACGATACAACATCGAAAGGGATAAAAAATATCAAGCTGGGATCTCTCCTTAAAAATTGTCCAGGATCTGTTATCTTTATCTTTTTACATTTAGCTAATATTTTTAATCATTGTCAGGCAATTAAAAGGGAGAGATAATCGTTAGTTAAAATGTCTAAATATAATTTATATTATATTTACTTGTCTAGGGGTCAGTTTTAGTGTTTAAAGCTTAAGAAATATAACTCAGGTATAAAAAGAGATTAATTGTTTTATATTTTTAACCCTATTGATACTTTTAAACGTTGACTACCACTACAACTCCCAAAACTGACGATTATTGTTTTCTAAGGTGAACATTTCCATACATTTCAAGAAACAAGTATATGAACTGTAACAATTGGCTCTGGATTACTGGACGTACACCACTTAAAAAATAAACAAGTGAAGACTTACATTTTAAAAATAATATCATAAGTGAGAAATTTTAGGACAGGTTCTGGCAAACAAACAATGGTGGCGAAAATTTAGCAATTAAATACGTTTAATATTACATTACAACTCACAACGTTTTTCTCTTCCTTTGCATGTGTCTATGTTGCTATAAACTCTTTCGTTTAGTCTAAAAAGTCAAAATTAAGAACTTCTGAGGATATACACATGCGGCTGTATAGGTATTTGGATTTTGATTGTAAACAACGCAAAACAATCGCGTGTATAAGTCATCATTGAAGAGTGATAAGTTGTGTTTTTAATTTATGCAAATATTTAATCAACTGTACCGCCTTAGCGGTAGTGATAATAATACACTTGTATGTGAAGTAGTGGCTTGTGTTCATGCAGTAATTACATACAGCTTTAAATATACAGTAAAATAAGTAGGTTATAGTACTTCTACTGTTCTACGGGTATAATGTAGAGTTATGAGTGTATGAGTACAATCTAAACTCAAGGCTTAATTGTTTAACACCAATATTTAGACAACATATACAGCCATACATACAAGACAACATCTAAATTGTATTTAATGAAAAATGTGGTTTGGACTTATCCATTTGAAGAATTTTCCCGTCAAAGTGACAGAGGATCATCCGTGATGTCAGGGTCACAGGTCCGAAGAAGACTGAACATTAACATTGCTAACATTGTCCGTATAAACTTGATGCAAAATTATTCACGGTCCCAATGTACTAAAAGATTTTTCAAACGTATTAGGTTTTTAAATGTGTTTTCATGGTAACGAGGAATAATTGTTGTTGTTAGGAAGTAAACTATTCGTATGTCTTATTATAAACATTATTGTTAAGGGCAATAATAATATAACTTTACACTAGGGTGTTAAATGTTTCAGGCCCATTTACAGAATCCTATTGATTGTAATACATCACTTACCGATACTTGGGCTTTCAAGAAAATACAACAAATATACGTGATTGTTGTGTAAGTGTTTTGCACATAATATTTGGAAATAAGCCATTTTCCCTTTATTATATATATATATATATATGTGTGTGTGTGTGTGTGTGTGTGTGTGTGTGTGTGTGTGTGTGTGTGTGTGTGTGTGTGTGTGTGTGTGTGTGTGTGTGTTTGTGTGTGTGTGTGTGTGTGTGTGTGTGGAAATAAGCAAATTTACATAAAAAAACATTCGGAATATATGTTTTTTGGGCAGTTTTAACCCAATGTATATGTTAGTTAAAAACAGGTTTAATTCAAGGTTATATCAGGTACCTTGAATTAAAGACGAATTCAAACATGGTTTTGAAAGAAGATTTTTTTATTTTGCATAGGTTAAATAACAAATTACAAATATAGTTTAGTCCGAACTATAAAAAATTTATTTTCATATTTTTGACCATATCCATTTAAACTGCACCAACATAGTATGTCTATCGAATTATTTCTTTCATAATAAAATCTCAGACAGGTTGTGTGGTTATACTAAGCAAATAGGCTCCCATATCCTGGTATAATACGTTTTTTTTTTTTTTTTGTAGTTTAGGGTTTTACTTTCATAAGTATTGGAATTCAGGTAATGAATTATGTGTAACATATCATTTGTTGATTATATTGTTTTTGTTGTTGAATTACACAAATAAAATAGACTAAATACTTGTACTTAATGTAATCTGTAAGTTGCTTTTTAAATTTATCATTACAAATCGACTGGAATTTTGTTATTTATTTTAAAATTAATCTGTAAGTTTCTTGTTAAGTTTATCATTAGACAAATACTGCAATTTTGTTATTTATTTTAAAGTAATTCAGTAAGGTACTCTTCTATTAACTTTCGTGTACTAAAATATGAATTTTATTTTTCATTTTTGATTAACTTCGTTTTTATAACTTTTATATCTAGTTTATAAAATTTGTCTGTTTTTTAAATATGGATTTAAATTATAAAAATTATGAATAAATATACTAACGTTATTTTCAATAAGTATTAAACTCATTTTACTATTTTCTGATGCTGCATAAACTTATTGACAAAATTATAATTTATTATTGAAAGAGATTCTTAAAATAAATTGTTATATGTTACACTCCTGTGTTACAGGATGAGATGGAACGGGCCTTATAGACTATAGCAGACGTCACAAATAACTAATTCTTGTCTTGAGATGCAGAAGGCGTCTTATTGTCATAACAGTTTCTGCTGACTTGAATAATCTATGTGGATACAATAAATACAGAGTGAGTTTTATGTCCTGGCACACCTGGATATAATTTAAACGGGCCACGATATCTATGACTGTGAAACCTTGACACTACCTGTTATAACGTATTTTTTAATTTTTCATGTTGTTAAAAATCTTGCCCCCTCTTCTAAAGGGGGGTGAAGGGGGGCAACTAAACATTTTCAAATACAAACCCCTATCAGGTGACCCCTAATTTTGGGGTAACCAATTTGGAATATTCGCTTAATAAATATATATATAAAACTTATTTCACCAATGTTCTATTGCTTTTTACTGCAGAATGAGAATATAAACTCATCTTACCTAGAGAGTAGACGTGATTACGCAATACCTAATGCCATATTTAATACAAATTATGTTGTACTTAGCTAATTTGTTGGATTAAAGGACTTTCCGTACATGCACTGTATCGTGGATTATAGTCTAGGAGGCAATCAATAGCCATTTGAACAGTATAAAACAATGGTCTTTATTCAAATCGATAGATTGATCGATTATTTTCAGCCACGATACTTTTAATGAGGTCACAAAATGGGAAGATTTCCAGAATTTTAAATATTTTAAACATAAATCTTATTTCAGTTTGTGTTTTTTTTTTCAATTATTTATTTTAGTAACTTTTTTATGCTTTAAAAGTAAATAAAATTTTAATTAATAATCGAAATATCACCTATGGACATCTAGATAAAGAAACTAAAATGTTTATTTTGGTTTCATTTACATATCTGAGAGTTACTTTTGAGTGTGCTAAGGTAAGAAAAATATTATCTAAGAAACAAAAAGCATTTTATATGTTTAGCCCTATTAATAACCTCTCGTTATAACCTCCAGCAAAACTGACATTAATAAATATAAGTTTTATTCTAAATGAAAATGTATGTATCAACTTTAAGAAATTCCAGTTTTTGAGATTACACAATAACAATTAACTATCGGCTCTTAGATTAAAGGTGATACATGTAAAAGGTGGAAGACCTCGAATTATTTACAGACTCGATAATCTTTTTATTATTATTGATTTGTGAATTCTTTAATTCTAATATGATGTAAACAATGTCTGTTTATTTTTTGTTTTGTATTAGACCGAATGAATCATTACAATATTACATAATAATATCATTACATTATAATTTCCAGATACATGTAAAAAGTACGTAATCGTTTGTTGACCTTTTTATACAAAACCCATTTTCTAAATACAAATACCAATACTTTATAACAATAATCAGTCCGTTTAAAAAAAATATTTTTTTCTCTATAACAATTCTAAATGGCGTCCAGTAGCGGCACTATACTAACTGTTACTGAAACATGTTCATGTGAAATTATACCGATACAATTCGCGAGTTTTTCCAAAATTGAAATGGGCAAAGGTACCTTCGTGTGTACATTATTTTATATCGGTGTTTTGAGAATTTTTAAATAAAATTGTAGTTTGAGGAAGGGTTTTAGTCCAAAATGCATATTATTGTATATTTTGTATTGTTTTCAATGTACAGTCTACATGCATATACAAAAAGTAATCGACTGTTGATATTTTTTACAAAAACTGTTTAATAAAGTGATACAATCTTAAATTCAAAATCTTAATATAAATAAATAATTGTAAAGTTTTAATAGAGGGGTTTTTGCCATACAATCCTATATTCGCCAAAAGACTGAGCTACAGAACATGATGTAGTTAAATCTCCATACATTTGAATGTGTTGTTACTGGAACCTGCAATCGAGATAGAACCAGAGGAAACAAGACTATTTTGTTGCCACAGAGGTCCATCAAGCCTATATTTGAAGCAACCTAATGTCATCATATGGAAAATATCTTAATAATATGTAATATACTGTAACTGATAAATCCTTTTTCCACTCTTTCGTAAAAAAGAACGATAAACGAGTTTAAATATATTTCATTTCCATATTTTGTAATCAGATTATAGTTAAATATGTCTGCTGTGTACGTATATTTTGCTTATTACATTAATAATTTAATTATGAATGCAAGTCTTTTATGCCGTTTTTCTTTGCTTTATTTAGTTATTATTAAGGTCATATTTGAAAAAATTAGACTCCTAACAAATATAACATGCAAGAAAAGGGTTAAAATACAACCCTAATATCTGATTGGGTAGAAAATAGATATATAACAAAATTATAATGGTTGTGCTATTGTTTAGTACATGATTTCTAGCTATAGTTTTAACATAAAAGTTAAGTACTTTACGGGTTTCATATTGGAATACAATTTTTATGTTAATATTTTAAGCTTAAGAAAAAAAAATCTATATCCTCGACAGATTTCTTGGATATTTTACGCTACTATTTGTGGAAAAAACTATTATTTTAGGTATATGATATGTGGTATGAGTGATTGGTATTTAGATGCGTTTCATGAAATTAGAATAAATCCTAACTAAACGAATGCTATTTGGTTGCAAGGATCCAATAATAATCTTCTTCTTTTTTATAGCTTTGCTTATACAGTTGATAATTCATTATTCTTAATCCTCTAACCAAATTTCAAACCGGTATCTTTGAGACAAATTATGATCCATTTGTAGAAGAAAGTTGTGCACCGGATTACACGAAAGTACCAAAGTACGGCTTGTAAGGTTTTGTAGGGTTGGTTTAGTTTAAGATTAAGGTTGTGACATATTTTGAGCAAGGGTTGCTGTGAGAGGATTTAATAATAGGTTAGATTGGCAGTACAAATACCCTCAAATGAACCAACACATTTATTTGTGACAACATTTCATTAAATTGATTAATTGATTGCGTCAATCGACATATTAAGCACAAAAACTTAATGTCTTAATACTTTGAAGACATATTTAATATTAAATTATTCATTACAATTTATTTTGAATTTAATTCATTATAACATTTACTAGTAATTTTGTAGTGTTGCAATAATAATGAGTTCATGGACTAACATGAGAAACTTTCTTTAAAATAGCTAAACATTTACATGAATTTATATTTTCGAAATTGTGAACATTTAAATAGATATGGAATTGAAAATGATTAATGAACCCTAAAATATACTAAGTTCTTAAAATTACTTACATTTTATTTCACATCACACTTATTACGCCTAGAGATATTTTTCCGCACACGAACACAAACACTCCCGAACTTCACTTTTCGAATTCCCGGCCTCCACTTCCCCTTCTCCTCCTAGTTCTTCAGTTTTGATGTTCTTCTCCCGCCAGCTCATTGACCACGCCTCTGCCAAATCTCTCCATCATAATTGGTGAGTAACAATTTTCCATATCAGCATGGCTGTCCCTTACATTGTCGCACGGTTTTTTACAAATAAGCATTTCCTGTTTGTTCACCATCGGCGTCTGGGCGGATGTGCGTATCTACTTACATCCGGAGGATGTTTGTCTCGAATTGCAATACGAGACTTCCTTTCCAGCAACTATCTGTACATCTATTCTATGAATTTTATTTTACTAATAATACATATGTCTTACATTCCCCTGGCTTAATGACGATTCTACCTACGAATCGTACTTATTGTCTAATTTAGGTTATCCATTTGGTAGTCACGTTCATCTACTGTAGGCTTCAGGAATTTTATTTTGATGTTGTTAATGTGGATGAAGTAGAGGTCTATAAAAAGAAGTAGTGTTATTATAGAAGTCCAGGCTAATAAAATGTACAAAATGAGTTCCATGTTGTTTACTATGTTTTTGTCGTCGTGCTTTAGCTGGAAGTGGTGTTGTCTTTGTAGATTGTGAACAAAGCAGGTGAATGCGCAGGTAGCTCGGAGAGTAGGTAGTGTTGTTGTGTTGAGAATGCTGTGTAGACATCTTCCTTGTTGTCTGCCAAGTCATGTATTTGGTGTTACGTCGCAATGTCACAACACCATTCGAAGAAATCTCCGACGAACGTGAGCGACCTTCTGTTTCTATCTGGTTGCTGTCTTTGGATGAATGGGAGGTGTTCTGCTACCATTTGTTGATGTATGAGGGTTTGTAATGTGGAAAGGTTGTTCTGTATCTTGAAATAGGTTTGGGGGTTGTTGAGGTTTTTAGGGCAGAAATTTAAAGAGGGTTCGTTTTTTAGGTAAATTTTGCTGTGTGTTGAAAGGAATTTTTTATGTAATAGGGATGGAACTGATATAAGGTAGTGTCTGAGGCATTGGAGTAAAGTACGCTCCTGTGAAGATTTGTACTAGAGGCTTATTGGGTTCTTCTATGTTGTGGGTTGATGTGCTGGCAAAGGTGGTCAAAAGAGGCATGGCAAGTGCTGTCAGTAGTAGTAGTAGGAAGTGCTGTAAGGACTTCATCTGTCTCGTGGGTGGTCGGGACGGTTAGAGTGCTGTAGACTGGTGTCTTGTAGATTGGTGTCTTGTAGACTGGTTTCTCAGGTTGTGGTTGGGTTTTCTGGTGTCATAATTCTAAAACTTAATATCTACAGGTTACATATACATTTTAGTTTAATATTTTATAATTAATACATATTTATGCCTAAGGTTTTTTATTTACAGAAATCTTTTAATGACCTCTCGATGGTGTGTCGTATTTCCCTAGCTCTATGTAATAATGTTTTTACTAAGCATCTTAATCTCTAGTGTTCTTAAATAAGGTTCGAAATTATGTTATTTTATCATATTACAAAACGATACTACGCACCTTTGTTTCTGAGGAATATGTAATATCCCTTCTTTGTGCTTATTGTCCATAGTCATTATTATGATCATAATATATGTTGCCTAATCAAGGCTGTATGGTTTGTTAATGAGCAATATTGCTGTGCTAATACATACTATGTTAAATATATGTTACTTTCCTTCAATGTTAGATTAGCTATGTAATAATTAAACATGTTATATAAGTCATTTACATGTCATATATTGAAGTATTTGTTTATCCTAGGATTATACAATATAGAACATGTATGTCTCTTTCTTTGAGATGCATCTCAGGAAAATTGAGTCCTTGTAGGGTATATTATGTTAACACTGCTATCTACTAACTTAAATAAATATGATATATGTAGTACACTTTATCATATTTTATATTCTTTATTACTAGGCTATGTATACACGTATCCCCTAGTTAGAGTACGCTTTGTTACTGTAGTAAACGAGTACGTGGGAAACATTACTTGCACACTAAGCTGTCTGAGCCACCAGGGCCCTTGGCGACCCAGACCGCCGGTACAAGGCAATGCCCCCTAGTCATAGTCACAACACAGTCGGTGTAGTATAGCGTGGGAAGTTAGTTGAGTTAGCAGAAAACTTATCTGCCTGGGAGACATACCAGAGTCACGGTTAAGTCTTACTAGCCAGTCTAAGTACGGTTACCGTGGGTTACAGGCTCTGCTCGTATCGTGTCGTGTGTGCTGTGTTAGTGTCCTGTGTATTGGGATTATCTATACCAATATCTTTGGTACGTGTAACCTATCACTTAATCACTAAATTACAGTAAACCTCACATTAAAATACAAAGTTAGGCGTTTTAATTTTCTAAAACTTTTATGTCTTTATTCTCTATCGTTTTCCGACACAACATCGAGATTTTAATATACATTTTTATTTCTGTTAGACTTACTTGGCGTTACTCTAATTACGGGTTTGAAAATATTTTTGAGTTATTGGAAATTTAATTTATCTTTTAGGTAAATGAGTGGTTTGTCACTGAAGTAGGCTATTTTAGTTAAATACTTTCTTATAAATATTATTTAGTTCTAATTTATACCTAGCCTATTAAACTATGTGCTCGCCCATGTGAGGAATTTGAATGCCAATCGAGTTTTAGCGCCTCCACCATGTAAGGTTTTTTAAGTTCGGTTTAGTTTAAGATTAAGGTTTGTGACATATTTTGAGCAAGGGTTGCTGTGAGAGGATTTAATAATAGGTTAGATTGGCAGTACAAATACCCTCAAATGAACCAACACATTTATTTGTGACAACATTTCATTAAATTGATTAATTGATTGCGTCAATCGACATATTAAGCACAAAACTTAATGTCTTAATACTTTGAAGACATATTTAATATTAAATTATTCATTACAATTTATTTTGAATTTAATTCATTATAACATTTACTAGTAATTTTGTAGTGTTGCAATAATAATGAGTTCATGGACTAACATGAGAAACTTTCTTTAAAATAGCTAAACATTTACATGAATTTATATTTTCGAAATTGTGAACATTTAAATAGATATGGAATTGAAAATGATTAATGAACCCTAAAATATACTAAGTTCTTAAAATTACTTACATTTTATTTCACATCACACTTATTACGCCTAGAGATATTTTTCCGCACACGAACACAAACACTCCCGAACTTCACTTTTCGAATTCCCGGCCTCCACTTCCCCTTCTCCTCCTAGTTCTTCAGTTTTGATGTTCTTCTCCCGCCAGCTCATTGACCACGCCTCTGCCAAATCTCTCCATCATAATTGGTGAGTAACAATTTTCCATATCAGCATGGCTGTCCCTTACATTGTCGCACGGTTTTTTACAAATAAGCATTTCCTGTTTGTTCACCATCGGCGTCTGGGCGGATGTGCGTATCTACTTACATCCGGAGGATGTTTGTCTCGAATTGCAATACGAGACTTCCTTTCCAGCAACTATCTGTACATCTATTCTATGAATTTTATTTTACTAATAATACATATGTCTTACAGGCTGGTAAACTTCTAACCACCACTCCGTCTGATTCGAAATCAGACATTCATTTTCCTTGTTTACACCTAAACACAGTATAAAGTGATAGAAGAAATACCAGGTAAGGTATGCTGCACTAAGTTTATCTCTACTGCAAATAACAATATGTGACTGAAATCTCTTTGTTAAGTTAAAAAATCGCCTTTTAACGAAATTTTTAAATAAATAACAACAGAAGACAACTATTATAAAAAAAAAAAATATGGTTGCCTGTAAAGTCGGTTTTACGGGCGAAGATTTTAACGTGACAACGTCTTTTTTCTCGGTAGAATATTTATTGATATGAATATTATTAAATTGCACAATAGGAACAAGGAATTGAAATGAAAATAAGAATTGCACAAATTTTAACTATAGAAATATATTTTGTTTACTAAAACATTGTACATAATTTGAAATTAATTAAAATTTGTTATTGTAAATGGTAAATTTAAATAAAACATTTACTAAAATTGGAATTTGAAATTCTTGCTAAACACAGTTAAATTCTAACTTCGCGCGTGGTGATTGGTCGGTTTAGTTCGTTTGTTTGGTCGCACTGTTATGACAGGTTAGAGGTTATAATTTGTTATTTTAAATGTTTGACTAGCAATACGCGCTGTTTCTTCTCAATCGACTGAATTACGATTGATTGCAGACTGATTTAAACTAATAATTTACTTAACACTATCAACATTTGTCAATAGTATGACATAACCTATAAACTCAGTTTCTCAACTTTTGTGTCAATCTAACAATTAATCAATCAATCATAGTTTACGATAATGAAATATCAGTGTACAATTATTTACCTTTATTGTTGTAGTTGTTGTAAATGACGAATCTAAGCACTCCACATTTTCACGAATAAACATAGTTAACTGCTTTATCCCGTGCGGCGGACCCACAGTTATCTGCTTTATCCCGTGCGGATCCCGTGCGGCGGACCCACTGGACGGGCATCGTAACGTTACCGGGCGTTACCCTTTTTCATGAGTGACTCCGAGCCGCAACGTAATTTAAGACGTTGTCACGTCAAAAATAGAATATATTTATATTAATTTGTTAAAAAGATAAGTTTTACTAGTATTAAGAATTGAATTATCTTGAATATATTCAAACGATTTTATAGTTATTGCTTGAAAGTAAATTTTAAATAACTTTCATTTTAATCACTTAAAATTATATAATTTTAAATAAATTAATTAATAACTTTTATTAATTACATCATGAAAGCTATTTTATTGAAGAAAACAGAGAAACATAAAATTCATAAATATAAATCGAGTCTGATTGTATAAAAATTCAGTACACTAATTCTGTTTAAATAGTTATTATGACACACATCATTGCTCTATTGTAGTGTATATACACAGCGAATAGGGAACCGTTCAAGCTTTATTGCACGTAATTAAGCTAAACAGTCTATTTAGGCACAAAAGTTAATCGATTCCCCATGTTTAATTCCGTCGTTTTGTTAAACCTTTGTGACTCAGCACAGAACAGCACTTTTAATTTGGGTTCACACATAATTTATTATTATTACAATTTGACATCAAAAGGTTTGCTAAGTTAGTACTGCAATTTTACTTTATATTTTTATTAGTTTTAGACATTTTTTCCTTTCATTCAATACCAATTTGTAATTCAATACAGCAACGAAAATTTTGTAATAATATAAATCAACTGAATATAGTTTTTATGCTTGCGCTACTTGTAACGAGACTATTGTAATATTAAAAATAAAAAATATGTATAAAAATATATTATACTGTATAAAAGTCTAGTAAGCAAGAAGAGATAGTATCGGCCACTATTATTCTGACTCTCAACAATCTTTTGGGGGTTTTTAACAGAGTTAAGGTATAGACCGACTAATCCATCGCATATTTTTTGTACCTGGTCGGAATGGGCCTCGTACGTGCCATAATTATTAGTGGCTAGACGATGAATACGTCATATCGATTATTAGTGGTTTTGGAGATTGGCAACATCGGTAGAGAATTTCTTTACAGTAATTTAAAATCATTGTGCATATCTCATAACTCTAGGGCACAATATTGAGAAATTGATAGAACTCAATATTATTGTATATATAAATCGATTACGTGAGAAAATAAAGGGAAGAATTCTTCTTTTCTTTTTTCATGTACGTAAAAAACCTTGACTAAGAAGATAGATTCCAATCCTCGTAACGTTGTGCTATACCTCTTGTAAAATAGATCGATTACAAATGTCCAAAATCCTATTATTTTTTGAAAACTTCCTTAGTCAAAAACAAACTTTAAAGAAAGAAATACAGATATATCACCGAGTACAGCACGTATATTTCATTTATTAGGTGCAATAATAATATAGACTAGCGAATGGCTGATTTCTGGCTAACCCTTTACAACAAGATAAACTTTTTCACGTCTAGTTGTAGGTCCCATTATTAAAACGAATATACTACAAGTTTAGTTCTAACCTTCCTTTTGAATTGCCTTTAATGTGTTATTTTACTGGAGAAAGTTTGTATTTAATACAGTGACTAAAGTTATTCTTTTCTTTAAAGTTTGTATGTCGTCTACGATTTTCTACATTAAATAGATCTCAAAAATCAAAAAAATTAATATTTTTCCTAGCTCTTGACAGTTTCAAAGGAAAATTAAAGATAGCACCATAAATTCATAGACGCATTGTTAGTGTTAATAAATAGACAGTTATGTTATCATCACCAATTAAAAAATCTATTGTAAATCAGAAAATTTTTCGGTGTTTGGCTATGTGTAATACTAATTATTATGTAAAATAAATGTAAAACACATTTAATTATAATGTATATAAATTAATACACAACTTTATATATATATATATATATATATATATATATATATATATACGCTAGAATTATTATTACTAGCGTATATATATAAAGTTGTGTATTAATTTATTTTACAAATTATCCAGAACAGAATGTTTTGCAACCAATTTAAATAATGAATTTATTTTTTTAAGAACAATTTAAGATCACAGAATCAATAATGATAATCGTGATGACCATAGTAACTGGCCTTGTGGAGGGCTTCAAGATGGTGAAGTTTGGCGGCAGCGACCTCGTGAGTGTCTGCCAGGTATCCGGAATTGAGGACGACAGGCTTGGCGAGAGGCCCGTGGTAAGGAGTGACATGATGGGAGTATCCCTGATACGCTCCTGAATGTCCGCCATATCCTCTGGCATAACGTCCGCTGTAGTCTTGTCCGTATCCTGCATGAACCTTGGCCTTGGCTACGGCGGCGAAATGTTCAGCCTTAGCAGCAGCAACCTCGTGAGTGTCTGCGATGTGTCCGTCATGGAGTACATGAGGTACAGCTATGGGTCCATGGTATCTGAAATCTCCATGGCTTTGATGTCCTCCATAAGAGCCACTGTATACTTCATCCTGGTTATATCCATAGCCTCCACCATAACTGTAGCCCCCTCCATACCCGTGACCGTGAGACTCTGTAGCCAGAGCAGCAAGATGAGCGCTCTTAGCCGCTGCTACTTCATGTGTGTCTGCTAAATAGCCATTGTGGAGGACATGTGGGATGGCGATGGGTCCATGATAATGACTGTGGCTTCCATACACGTCCACAGCAACAAGAGCAGCAAAGACGAGAACTGCCTAAGATATTTTACAGTTAGTATCTCAAAGTAAAGCAGTCATTCATTTATCTTTCTCTATAAATATACAAGTATTTCAACTTTAAATTTAATCATTAGAAAAATAATTTTATAAATATTTTATATAAAAATAAGCTTTAATTTATCCGTGAGATTAATTTTTCTTTACTCTTGTATTTACGAATATAATTTATATCTTATATATATATATATATATATATATATATATTTTTAACTTCCAACACTGTTAGTTTTAATGCTTGTGAAGATCATAAATTACCAACAAATTATTAGCTTGCATTATTAAATTTTGTATTAAATCTATTATTTAGTAAAACTGTTTGTGAATACATATCTAGTTCTTAATAAAATAAAATGAAAAAATAAAATGTCGATATTTTATTATTTTAAACATGCTCTTGTATTTGTTAAAGAATTATCATCACCCTACAGTTATAGTTCATTCTTATAATATACATTTAGGTTTTGTATTGTATGTTTACTATAAATAACTACATCTGCAAAATAAGTACAAAAATACAATAAATGTTTCAAAGCTATTGTTCATTATAACAATAAAGATTGATTAACTAATAGCGTTTTTAAAGTAGAAAAGGCTATTACTTTCAGTGTTACACTATGTACAGCATATTCTGGGGCTTACTTACCTTGATGTACATGGTAGTGGAGAAGAGGAGGTCTGGTTTGGTCAGGGAGATGTTCGGTTTATATACTAACCCAAGCTTAGTGTACCAACACGCAATGTCCGATGAAGACACAACATCCTCGGTTAACAATGTCTGGTTCTCTATCGGTTGTGTAGACTCGCTACGCGTGGTTGCTCCAAGAGGTGCGAAACACTCTTTAATTAACACATTACTTTATGCTGTAGTAATCACTGTTAATTGGAACATATAAAGCAAATAGTACAAAACAGGTAGACATTTGTTCACATCTTCTCAACAATTTAAGCACATACACTGCGTTTTATTTGAATTTTCTGTTCTTGGCTTATGTTACTATGTTACCCTTCATGTAAGTAAAATGCCCATAATCGTTCTTCCTGTAAGGCGCTTTATAACATGTTCATTTATTATTTTTCTAAGAGTTACTTTTTGGTACTTATTACTACTTAAAAGGTAACCATTCTTCTGTTGCTATTAGCTCCAAGGGCCTATAAAACATCTTAAAAATATGAAATGGACAACTAGTAATGTTTAATGTAAGCTGTCTTTGTGAGCTATACCAATCTTACTGAGTAATAAATTGCCATATCTATGCAGCGTTAAATACTGCCAAGTTATCCTTGTCCAATACAATTAAGTGAAAGATCAAGAGTTACACAGTTTTGTCTTGTTCATTATATAACTACGTATTCAAAAGATACCTATTCCGTGGAAAATATTTCAGAAACAAACATTTAGTGGTCGATTTAAGCGTTGATTTCTTAGAATTTGGAAGCGTATACTGGGCCTCATTATAAACTACGAGGTACGTGGACCTTTTCTGGAAGGCAAGGACTTAATGTAACACTACCAAGAGCTATAGGGGGCTAAAATCCTCTTGGTAGTCACTATATAAGCTGTAGGTAACGACCAGTAATGTAAACAGCTGATCTAGCAAACGAGGTTAACAACCTAACCATCGCAGACGAACAGACCAGCTGTGGCCGAGAACAGAAAAAAAATGGTCGCCACAGCAACTGGCCCGACTACAGACCAACAAAAATAAAAGTAACAGACGCCACACACGGTTCTTGATTAGGCCAACCCTTCAAAAAGATACTGCACTATGAGAATACTACCAATATTATTGTTACTAGACATATATATTATTACGTATTGTAGTAGTAGTTTGTATTGGTTAGTATTAGTAATATCTTCATATGGAGAAACTGCTAATTAAGAAAATATCAGACGCTACTCTAAGAGAAGGTAAATGGAGAATGCCTATTTATATGTATAACCGTATCTATCTTTTAGTGTACCAAATTTGCATATTTTAAGGCTCTTAAGGATAGGCACCAAAGCTATCCTTAAGATCCTAATCTAAGGATTCCAAGGAATGGTTAGGTATATATCGTGTTGAAGGCCAAGTTTTACAAAGTGTCGTTTCACGTACGTTGCATTATTTTAAGGCGAAACGCATATTAATAATCTATGTTCTCTTTTTGTTGGAAATTATAAATTTCAGAGTATGAAGTAAACTGAATAATGTGGTCAAGTTGATTATAAGTTGTGTCTTTCATTCGATGGATTCCAAAAACTGGTTCTGGTCCAAAATTTCAAACCGTCACTCTTGTTACTACACCAATATACCAAAGTTTTAAACGTGATTCCTTCAAAACTGTATTACAAAAAATGTGATACGTAATATCCTATTTATTCGAGTTTCAGCGCAAAGGAGAAACACAAATTACGCTAGAAATCAAATTAATCAGAATTTTATCAAGCTTGAAGGAAACACTTGGACCCCATGTATAATGTAGAACGTTTCCTTTGTGCTATGACATGGTATATTGCTTGACATAAGTTACTCTACAACACACTGTGAAATCTGAGAGATATATTGTGGTAGTTTATAAGTTGAATAACCTCAGAGCAACCATAAACAAACCCCGAATAAAACTTGGTGCTAGTAATACTTTTTACACAAATCTATCTGTGCTTATTGATTTTATTAAGATAATGAAATAGGTCTTTTGCAAATATTTATTGATAGGAAGAAATATAAGTTTTTATTACTCCACAAAGAGGGGATGAATTTGAAGGAGACCTTTTGGCAAACGATTACGATCAGGCCCTGAATGAATCCAGTCAAATTATTGTTTAAAGGCCATACACGAAATACGAGTAGAGAGAGTTTTATTATTTTATAAAAGAACTTAAATTTGCATTCAAGAAATGTATGACATATAAAAACTGTTAGTATTTTCACTTTTTGTTTTTAATAGTTTTTTTGGCCCGGTTGCAAAATAGGCTGATTTTCTAATATTAAGTTATAATCATGTGTAAACCAAAAACCGATTACACAATCTTCAGCATTAGCTACTATAAGCGGTACGTCCCTGTGTGAATCAGAATTCTAACGAAATTTACTTTACCTTTATAAAGGATCAAATAACAAGGATCAATTTATTAAGAAACGTGCCACTCACATTTGCATCCAATAATAACAGAATGTTTCTTAAGACTGTTTTTTTTAAAACCACATGGTATAAGATAAATAAAAGACTACATAAATGAAATAACTAGATAACATATATTATATTCTTTTAAATGAAAATATACTGTGATATGTTCAGTTTCATTACTACAATAAAACACAGCAGAGATATAAACTGACCATCGGCTGTAAATACTAATAAAGTAGTAATTAATATTTATGCAGTAACGAACATTTGCTGAGATTTGTAGATAAAATGTAAAGTTTATAATAAATTTATAGTTCATAGTTTATAAGAGCCATATGAGAGAGTGCACTCTAGATTTTACTTTCATTATGACATACACACGTAGAAATATTCAATTTAAAAGAAATTATGCATTTTATATTTTCTCGAGTAATTCTCATATCTGATGGTGTATTACGCATTCAAAAATCAGAAGTGAGCCAATTTAAATGTTACAGTGAATTATATATAATTGTATGTTACCTTATAACAACTACCTTAAGACAGTTGTTCAAAATACTGTATTTACTATGCTATACTAAATACTGCCAAAGAAAGATGTCAGAATAATTTCTAAATTAAAACGCAGAGAGCCGTGTAAAATAGCCTTGGGGAAGCTTGGATTGTTAACATTACCTAGGCTATATATTCTCGATATTTCGCTGTACTGCCTTAGGGATAAAGGTGAACTAGTTCAGAGCAGGGACGTCCGCCAGAACTAGTCCTGAGACAGGGACAACATCAGATCTGAACAGCATAGAACCATAGAACGACTATGTTCGAACACTTGCCGTCTCAATATGGTGTCAGGGCGATCAATAAGCTTCCAGGAGATCTCAAACGAATCAATGAACCTAACAAGGTTAAATCTCGATTACTACAATATTCGTTCTCAAAGGCTTTTTTTACTCTGTCCATAAATTTGCGATGTGCGGGTGGGATTTTTAATCATTTTTATTTTATTTACCTTCTTCTGATATCAAAAGTATTAAGAACACACACACACACACACACACACACACACACACACACACACACACACACACACACACACACACACATATATATACATATATATACCTGCATATATATATATATACAGGTATATATGCTCAAACATTAATGTGTCATGAAATACTACTATTATTATTGTTTACTATCCACATCCTGTTCTAAGGTAAACATCAATAGCCTTACGTTTTACTAAGACATCACGTTTCAAAAATTTCTGATTCTGTCATGGTCTAAGTCACACAGAGCCGGTTATCCTTTCGGGATCCGTAACTGCTTGGCGATCTGATGGTCTTTTGAGAATTGAATGAGATGATATTTTGATTTAATGTTATATTTCCACTTTATTTTGGAGTCACAAAATCCATGTTATAACAAAAGTGTGAGTTTAGTGATCAAATTTTAACCACATAAATGCATGCTGGATATCGTAAAGTAGTTCTGAAACACTTTAATTTCAGTACGTTTAAATTCTTCTATTCACTTAGTATGTTTATTCTAATTACGGGATACAAAAAATTAATGAATGATTTCTTGATACAATAAATTATAGAATAGTTACTGTTTAATATTGTGACAAAAGTTTTCTAATTTTCACTGCGGAAAAATATTAGAGCACGAATACCAGATTGAAAAAGAACATCTTGGTAATCATGTATCTCATAATATTATTACCTTTTTGTTCTAGTGCTTTAATTCAAATACTTAAACTATACGTACCCTTGAAAAAGTGTGTAAATATTGTTATTGTTTTCAAATTAAACGTAACATAGTTTAGTAATGAAATGTAAATCAAGATAAAGTAGAATACTAACAACAAAGTGACTAAAACTCCACATAGAGGTAAATATTTGACAGATTTTGTGTTGATTGTAGTTTACCCGTCAATCTTCTGAAAGTACATTGTAATGGCATACAAACACGCCTAGTTTTACATGAGTTGACTTGGCGATAAAATGAATTTCCAACAAAACAATTGTTTACTATTTACAAGCAATTCATTTACGCCCGTATATTTGGCACGTTGTTTCATTATACATTTTATTTGGTAGAGTAATAAACATTCCAACAACTTATTGTTGAACAACATACTGGAAAATTACAACCTGTTTGTTCATAACATACACGCATAAACACTTTACTATTCGTGTTTACTATGCCCATTCGTTTTATTGAAAAATAAATCTGAATCTTAATTCAGAAGCACTGGACTGTGGCTTTCATCACGTAACTTAGCTATGGTGGGAAAGATTGAATAAACGTGAATGTCGGATTTTACCTCAAGTTCATCTTCCTCTTAGTGTTTGTGTCTAAAACCTGCGTTGCCGACTCCTTTGGATCTCTTTAGACGAACCCCCAAAATCCACGAGTGAAGTCTGTGATAGTGGCATATTTCAGACCCTGAATTAACAGGAAGGTGACCAAAATATAAACTCAACATTTTCTTCGGCTTTCTAATTTTATGGTAAATTTTTTGCATCATGATCACTCCTTCCTGCAAACATTCTAGTGCTAAACCATTAACCAAAAGCTAACCGATTTTTTTAATTTCCAGTGCCTTCCTACTCTTACTACCCTCTCATAGAATAACTAACTAACAGAAAAATATCAAAAATATTAAAGTATAACCGAATTCTACAAGTTTTTATTACAGTTTTAGACAGTGCCAATAACATATGTGTTTGATCGTGACCTTCATCAACGATTGACATAATGGCAGTACATCTTTCTGCACTTTGAATAAAGCACGTCACGTCAGTAACTACAATGGTCAATAATTAAATAGCTGGTACCAAGTGAAAAACTCCATTAAATTGGTTGAAATATTTCAAGAAATTTTTCTTTTATTCAGATGCCTTTAGGGGTTTTTACATATGATGGATAAAAAGGATTGCAATTTTTGAAACAGTGCTCTATTTTCTTAATATATAAGGGAATTGTCCGAAATCCCACTATGCATTAAATTGGTTGAAATATTTCAAGAAATTTTTCTTTTATTCAGATGCCTTTAGGGGTTTTTACATATGATGGATAGAAAGGATTGCAATTTTTGAAACAGTGCTCTATTTTCTTAATATATAAGGGAATTGTCCGAAATCCCACTATGCATTAAATTGGTTGAAATATTTTAAGAAATTTTTCTTTTATTCAGATGCCTTTAGGGGTTTTTACATATGATGGATAGAAAGGATTGCAATTTTTGAAACAGTGTTCTATTTTCTTAATTATATAAGGGAATTGTCCGAAATCCCACTATGCATTAAATTGGTTGAAATATTTCAAGAAATTTTTCTTTTATTCAGATGCCTTTAGGGGTTTTTACATATGATGGATAGAAAGGATTCCGAAATTGTCCGAAATCCCACTATCCTTTTAAATATATCTACTAACATTTGTTCATATTTAAATCAATCAATGCATGTCTACAACTTTCTAGGTTTATATGGTGTAACAAACACTAAACAGAAACACTCTGCCCACGAAGAATTTTATTCCATAATATTTACATACTATCGTGATATTACCAAACCAGAATAACACGTATTAAAATCTGAGTTTATTAGTGTATATAATATTTTTAAGGCTGAACTTGCTATATTATGTTAGATTATTATAATTTATTGTGACCTTAATACATCACAATCATAGATAATATAAATTCAACTATTAAGGATATTTAGTAGCAATATCTTTCGTTTCATCTTTTGGGCAAATGTTTCTGTCAGCAAATATAATATATTAGTTAAAAATATAAAATTAAAAAATCGTTAGTCTTGTGTGCGCCATCGAATATTCATAATTACAACTTTTAAGAAGTTTTAAGCGAAACTTATACAAAGTGCTGCGCTCTAGAAGTTTCTCAAAGTAAATGTGGACAGGATATCGTTTATCGTAACTTCGTAAGATATAACCGTTTTACAGGAAACTGCCGCAAACTCGTAAGTTCCCCTTTTAAACGACTAAATCCCCAGTGATTCTAAAAACAACGTTTTAAATATATTAGTAACTTATTGAATTACTGATATGTAAGCAATATATAATAACGTATGAGTCTGACCATATATAGATTATTCAAGAAAATCGCATCATTTTCAATATATTTGTTTTGCTAGTATAACGGTCTTCTATGAGCATAGTAAATCATACGAAGGATTCTCTCAGCAAACATATATTACTTTATTATATGACAGATAAAAATATATAGCCTTGTTTGTACTATAGAAGATAAATAATTACAACTTCTTAGAAATGTAAAGAAAATTATTTTTTTTCGTCCTTCGTTGTTTTTATGGTTACACGCAAAACAATATAAAAAAGTACTGAATCCCATTTTTACGTCTGTATGTCAGTTTATTTACGATTTATCGTGAGGAAAGACAGAAATGAAATATTTTCTGACCTTTAAGTTAGTAAAAGATAATCAATCAGCCAATGAACCACAAAGATGAAAGAATTCCTCGAGTAAGTCAATGATACTCCGATTGTATCATATTTGGCTGACATCCATACTTCACACAAAGCCACATCTAACAAGCCAATCAGCTGACTGACTATGTCATTTTAGTGCTGACATCAACTCAACTCTAGTATCAACACTGAACCTTTATTTTTTGATCATGTCATGTGCATGTTAACGGTTAATTACAAATTCCGATAGAATATTATACTTACTCCCATTACAAACATTATTTTGGTGTGTTCAAGTTGTTTCTTATTTTTGGTTCTTGTGTATTTACAATGTTTGCATTCTTACTCCATTATATTTATCTAAATCAGTTAATGACAAATTTTAATGACCTATTGAAGAACTTACTAAACATTAATTTTGCTCATTTTAAAAGTGAATCATTACGACGAATTGCAAATAAATAGAGTAGGTAAGATATAATCAGACAGTTAATTTTATTATTTAACACTATATGAACAATAAAGGAGTACATTAACACGCGTGTCATGTAACAGGTTTCACTGAAGTTGGATGCAAACGTTTCATGTCTATTATACAATTCAATAGGCTATATGTGAGACTGTTCCACCATCTGCTTTGCGTTTTTTTCTGTTTTAGTACGGTCTTGAGACAAATTTAAACACGTTTGCTAACGCTCAGCCATGGATTAGTATGCATCATTATAGTACTTAATGTTAATTACATAAAAATAAAGATTTTCAAGTATATATCTTACTTTCTTCTTCATATACTTTGTGGACAGACAAAAATATAGACAGTGGTGGACTTTTCATATTCCCAGATAAATAGGCTAGGAGGTATTCCTTTTATAGATGACTTTAGTTGTTAATGTATTAGATTAAAGAAATTGTTAGATAACTGTTTTACAGAATACACCAAATAGGTATTATTAATTATTTATTTGTGTTACTTATTCTCACAGTTAGCCCTTTGTTTACCCAAGAATTTTACCTGTTCTTATTTCTTGGTTTTAAGACCGAATGTTTTATTTTTTTTATATTTGCTGTTTTGCGTCTCATTTTTCAGAGGATACATTTATTCGCGTATTAAATGGCTGTTTGAATTTTCAGGGCAAAAAAGTGGTGTTAGTAATTCAGTACTTTCGCAATTTAAGTACTTTCAAATGCATTGGTAATTTTTGTTAAAAAGGTACTTTAATAACTTGTCTCTGTACAAATTCAACAAAAATACACATTTTAAAGTCTTTATATTTGTTTAAATTCGATGATCTAATTACACGTATCACTCTTCCAAACTTTGAAATGGCATACTATTGTATGTAGTAATGAGCTACATTATTAACGTGATTAATAAAGTAATTGATTTATTATTTAGTTATTATTGATTAATTACATTTGACATTTTCATACTAATTAATTGTCTTCAACTAACAATGTTAAAAATTGTTTCAACAATTTACAATTATAAACAATTATTGTATTAAAATATTAAAATTATTACTCTACTCTCAAAAGCATCTGGGAGTATAACAACAGTGTCAATTTAATTAACGTAGTTCAAATTAAATTGGATAATACTAATTAATTGAATGCACGTTATCAGGATTAAATTTCAAAAGCCTAATTTACAATGTAATCTAATCAATGATCCCGTTAATTTAGTTATTACGTTATTCATAAGTGGACCCTCTAATTAAAGCTACAGGTTATTGTAAATTCTGAACACAAAACTATAAATAGAGCTCATTTGATTCATGTAGATAAATTATACAAGTTGAATGTTGAACTAACCTAATGAAACTTTTATGGAAAAGATGGTATATAGCTAAAACGACAAGTATTGTATGTGACACGAATATTAATTGCTACTGTGATTTTAATATTACTTCATAAAACTAATATTTAATATTATATTAGGGCTAAATGCTTTAAATAAAACTATTTTTGCTCTAGGACAGCCTTGCAATGGTATGTCTCTTATTATAGTCTGAATTATATGTTCACAGAAACAAATTGAATTTAGATTATTCCAAATATTTCGATAGAAATTTAAAATATTTGTCTTATATACTTACTGAAACAGCGATATATATATATTTGTTTTGTGATGATATAATTTTTTAATTGATTATAATGTTTTCCAAATTAAGAATTTTACATACAATGTAAGGTTTACACGTGGCTTGTCAGAGTTAACGGCAAGCCGTTTGAGTAGTGGGAGGTTTGAAAAGTTTTGGTTTGACTTTGGAATAATTAAAAAAAAAATTACATAAAGAACTATTTTTAAAGGATCCAATAAAGTGTTAAATACAGTCATACAATCAAAAGATTGTGTTACATAAATGTACTCAGTATAATATTCAATAATTTTCTCGTTCCCATCAAGGTTACTCATTATAAAAAATGTAGGCTAACGTTCAGTCAAACCTCATGGAGTTAGATGTACCATTATCGAACTCATAGTATATCATCAAGTTTCATCTATATAACTATAGCTTCATGCAAAATTTCAAGTTGACTGGTATTTTTATTTTCGCGATATTGTGTGCACTTAAAGACAAGCATGTAAACCTTCCAGCCCATCGACCTAACATACTTTGCTAACGTTTAGCTACATGATATTGATTACTATTGTTAAAAAACCATTGTATATGTCAGGATTATATTTTGGCAAATGAATATTGTATATAAGAGTGTATTGTATTGTATTGTAGATAAGAGTGTATCGTTAGATACACTAAAACCATACGACATTTTATGAATTGTATCTACATTTTTTTACATGTCAATTATTACAACGTTACCTTAAGCTTGCTAACATTACAAAAATCAACATGGTGTTAAATGTGCCAGTCACACAAACCAACATGAAATAAAAAGGAATAATTAATTTTCATTTTATGTAAATCGTCTGTACTTTATAAGAGATTAAAATTACATGAAGTATTTAAAAAAGACTTAACATTAATTTCCTTAAAATAATAGTTGAACCAAATTTATAAGTTTAATATAAATAATTTTAATGTAAACATAAAAAGATAGTAACAAAATATATTTGGAATTT
Organism: Homalodisca vitripennis; assembly: GCF_021130785.1. Classification (NCBI taxonomy): domain Eukaryota; kingdom Metazoa; phylum Arthropoda; class Insecta; order Hemiptera; family Cicadellidae; genus Homalodisca; species Homalodisca vitripennis. Next base: position 2,708 of record NW_025778835.1, on the reverse strand, counting down.
ATTGGAATTCCACACAAAGTAAAAGCATACAAAATATATTGGATTTGTATACTTAGAATGCTTAGTTTTTGTTCGAAAGCGCAAAGAATGTGCTGCGTATGTGCCGGTTTCGTTTACATATTTATTAATAACTTTCACTCCTGTATGTACAGTTCAGCGTTTTTAGAAACGTATAAAAAAACCAATATGAACCACTTTAAATTCCGACGCTTCGTACTTTCCTACGTTTTTTATATGTTGTAAAATACTAACTGTAGTGGCACTAAAGTAATTCAATTCAAAGGTATCCGATAAAATATATCCGTTAACGTGTCATAATAATACTAATTATTACTTATTAATAATTTATAATAATAATTCCACGGATTATTTACTAGAAAGAATGTACTGTAATATAACGTGTGTTATCGTGCTATGTGTTAAACCTGTAAAATGCCTTGTACTCTACAATTGCCAGCATTACCATTACATCAGTATAAAATGTATGGAAATTTTATATTGCAATAATAATAACTTTGAATTTTTAATACCAAAATCTGACTCAGGTTCTTCCCTGGACCAAGATGAAAGTACTACGTTAACAACGTCAGTCCTTAATTCTTCAACATCAAGAAATAATTGTAACAGTGATATAAGAAGCGCCTGTCATATCCATAACTATACAGTGTCGTGACATAGACACCACTACATCATTCGTACGTATTACCAAAATATCTTGCTGTTGTGTTAAATAATCCTAGCGTTATGTATTGACTTGCTAGTGAAATAACAGAATTCACAAGCAAGTATTCTGTACTGGAGGAAAGCTTTGTCCACTATCACATAAGCAACTTTCTTTTTTAATCCACCTCAGACTTTCCACGCAACTCTGTTTCCACTGCTTCATGATATTTCACATCCCACTTTACCTTAACATATATTACATTTAAAAAGTATATTTAAACACAACCGTTTACTACCATATCAATCCTTAATAACCCAAATATTAAAATGAGATTATGGGTAGTAAATACTGTGCATGCTACTGTGTCCATATAGCCAAACTGAGTTCTTACTGGTTAATAACTTTATATTAAAATACACGTAAGTATGTGTCATCTGACACCAATAAGAGTTACTTACTTGATTGTGAGAGGTCTAGAGGTGTATCAAAACTAGTTCTGAAATTTCTTATTTATTGAAAGATTAAAACAGACTAGTGTGTTTAATTATAGACTACCAGCCATTTTTTAATATAAAAATTATTTTCACTATAGACATTTAGGTTTTAATTATGTAATTAGTTATACATTAACATTAATATATAATACCAATATACTAAACAACAAAATATAGATCAATAATTACAATAAGATAATAATTAAAATGTAACATACAGGGACTATAGCAGATTATATTAGGTTTGTAAAAAGTGCCCAACACAGTAAGAAGTGCTCTCTGTGACAGATTACTCTGTGATTGTGACGTCTGGCAGCTGTTAGAGATATTGTGACAGATGAGCTCTCCGACAATACTGAACTCTGATATCTTGTTATTGTGGGATGTCTTATAGCGTCTTGTGAAGATACGTGGTCTACCTAGTGCACATGTTTGGACTGCCTTAAATATATTATTATATGATTTAATATATTATCACTGTATATAAATAAATAGAATTAATGTACTTTACTTTTTTCGAGAAACCGAGTTTTTTGATGCGATCTTTGAAGTATCAATAAAACAGAGAGAGACGCTAAGGGTGATTTTAAGATTAAGAAGACGATAAGAAAGATAACCCCTTTAATAAATGAAATAGAAATTATCGCTATTTATATTACTCTTACTACTTTACAATTGCGACTTTAGCCTAAGATATAAATCTTTATATAAATAAATACCATTAGAAAAATATTACGCGTTGAGATAGTACCCAACATTTCATCTCTTACATGCTTTTATTCTACAACAAATTAAAACTTTCATTTGATAACATAAGTCGAAAAACGTGGTATACGTTTAAAAAAAAAATTACAGATTCGGTAAATATATCCAATTATAAGTTTTAAAGTCACATGACAATAAAGTAGTATGTACTTTGAAGGGGTGTGGGGATGTGGACTCGTTCTCTAATAGGGCCCGAGGGATTCAGTGCCAACTCCGCTGGTCTAACACCACAGTCTTTATTTCATTACTATTAACTTTCCTATCATTTTCTTCTACTTTGTTAGGATTGCTAACATCAGTAAAATATGTGTGTATATCTACGTACCATTTAACATATACCTTTGGTACATGTTACCTTTTCTGTGGAATAATGTAAATTCTCCCAAAACTAGGTGTGTACTTCTTGTTGTCCATATACAGCAATATAGCAGGCTTGAGGTTTAAGAAACTAGCAAAATCTTGAGTATTATTGAATTTGAAATTTAGAAGGATTAATTATTGTATATTATACTATATGTACAATCACTAGAAGGTTTAAACAGCAAGTTTCTTGGTTATTTGGTAAGAAAGTACCTTAAAATAGTTACACCTGTCCATATTAGATAAAAGAGTTTTATTCCACTACTAATTAATATGTAATTTTCATTCTAAAGTCTTAGAAACTAACTAGCCATTTTTAAATTTAAGCTACTTTTACCACTGGCTTGTCCTGTGGTATACACATATATTTACTTATGACACTGCACCAAGAGTCTGCTTACAATACAATAATAGACTTTGAGCCT
>NW_025778834.1:0-64764 GCF_021130785.1 Homalodisca vitripennis | reverse complement strand
TTACCTGTTCTGATTTTCCGATACCACGTAACTGTTTTCGAGTACACTACAACACCAGTAATAACATGTAACATGACCGAATCAGTTATTTGGTATATACTAAACAGCTGTTGGTACTTTCAGCTGTAGTGTGACAAATTATCTCACACATCTTTTTACGTTTGAATTTTATAAAATATTAATTTACAGTAATTGATCATTACATGTAGCAAATTACAAAGTTAATGCATAAATTTTGATCTTTTTTGCACCATTGACGATTTTAAAGGATTTAATACACAATAAATATTACTTAAATACCACTCTTTGTGAAGAAAGCTGTGAGTGTTTTCACATAAGGTTGACCAAACAATTGGGGTTCCTTGAAGTTGAGATGTGGCATTTTTACAGTCCTTTAAGGAAAAACAGAAAAACGAACACTAAAAATTCCTGAACGATCCCATCCTACAGTGCGAAAAACAACTTGACCAAACATTACAGTATAAAGGATTTTTTTGCAATATTGAATGCCCGTAATGAGCTTTTCCCCCTTTTAGAACGGAATTACATAGGAAGTAAGTAGCATAAATCTCTAGACCGTTATAACCTTCATAATCCTTCGTATTTTCTTCATTGGGAAGAAAGAGGAATTCAACCATGGCACTGGAAATACCTTAGATAGATTTCAAGAACAAGGGTTAGAGTGGGATTTTGACCGAAGGGGATTTCAGAGACCTTTGAATTTGAATTTTTGATCGGAGCAACAAAGCAGTTTCAGCTGTGGCGTTGGGAATATCATTAATTCAAATAAATATTCTCCTACACTTACAAGACATAATATAAGAGTCATTATACACTCTGATACGACTGATGTATAATTTACCTACGTTCAAAAAATATAATAGGATTTCCATCTTTAAAATCAAAAGTACTTTTACTATGAAGTAAGGTTTTGACAAATTACGTAATAAGACTTTGTTCCTATGGTGTCAACGAACCCTAGGTTAATAGTAACTTTAAAAACAAACTCGCCAGAGACCAAACTTAATTTTACTACAAGATGTTGTAGGTCTAAAACAACAAGGGCGTATCCGACTGGTACAAAAAAACAGCATAATATCGAAGCTGGTAAAAAAGGACTCAAGTGACGTTACGGCACAGAACCAAGAGCACTACACAACACATGTCACACGCACTAGGGAAGGTGAGAGACTGGGAATGGGTCAATGCACAGAACCAAGAGCACTACACAACACATGTCACACACACAACCAGGGAAAGTGAGAGACTGGGACGTCACTACACAGAACCAAGAGCACTACACAACACATGTCACACGCACCAGGAAGGTGAGAGACTAGGACGTCACTGCACAGAACCAAGAGCACTACACAAACACATGTCACACGCACCAGGGAAGGTGAGAGACTAGGACGTCACTGCACAGAACCAAGAGCACTACACAACACATGTCACACACACACCAGGGAAAGTGAGAGGACTGGGACGTTCACTACACAGAACCAAGAGCACTACACAAACACATGTCACACACACACCAGGGAAAGTGAGAGACTGGGACGTCACTACACAGAACCAAGAGCACTACAAAACACATGTCACACGCACCAGGAAGGTGAGAGACTGGGACGTCACTGCACAGAACCAAGAGCACTACACAACACATGTCACACGCACCAGGGAAAGTGAGAGACTGGGAACGTCACTGCACAGAACCAAGAGCACTACACAACACATGTCACACGCACCAGGGAAGGTGAGAGACTAGGACATCACTGCACAGAAACCAAGAGCACTACACAACACATGTCACACGCACCAGGGAAGGTTAGAGACTAGGACGTCACTGCACAGAACCAAGAGCACTACACAAACACATGTCACACGCACCAGGGAAGGTGAGAGGACTGGGACGTTACTGACAGAACCAAGAGCATTACGCAACACGCACCAGGGAAGGTGAGAGACTGGGACGTCACTACACAGAACCAAGCGCACTACAAAAACACATGTCAACACACACCAGGGAAAGTGAGAGACTGGGACATCACTGCACAGAACCAAGAGCACTACAAAACACATGTCCACACGCACCAGGGAAATAGTGGAATACGAGTAATTTAAATCCTATTATGCGTTAAATTCCTCCATCTCAAATTAAAAATTTAAAAAATCTTTTCTTTTTAAATCATTTTATTTTTGCTCTTTTGATTCCATTTATGTAACCGGAATTGTAAAGTATGCATTTTATATAAATAAATAAAAGTTAAAAATTCATGTTCATTACAATATAGACGTAACGAATGACATTAATATTGTACGTTATCCCATTTCCTCTGTAATTTGTGAACACATATATATATATATGTAATACACAAATAACATAACATAGATAAAACAGTAACAAGTCTTTTAGGCAAACTAGATGTTGTAATCTGAAAATTTAGTGGACTAACGTTACACTTTGAAGAGTTAATAAACCTTTGAGGCTTTTAATGCTTCTTAGGGGAAATTACCTTTAATGTAGGATAATAAAGTAATTTGTCTGTTATTGTTACATTAGTCGCAGGTTCTGGTGTTGTGTCCGCCACTTTCCTGTTGGCAAACTTGGCCTAATCTTCATCAATATGGCGATTCAAACTTTCAGTAACCTCACACCATGTCCATGTTTTATATAGATATATTTAAAAGCTAGAGTTTTTATGTCCTTTATTTAAACACATTGTTTGAGAAGTCCTTGGCTAAATGTATGGTTAAACGAATGAATGATGAAATTTATATTTACATAATGTAACCAGGCTAAGGGATACATCTGAAAAATTCGATAAAACCATTAAATATGACATCCTTCAAACTAAGCATTATTATTTTAGAACCGATTTATATTAAATTTAAGATGTTATTTAAAACAAGAATACAATACACCACGTGTCGGTATCGTGCTTCGCTGAGGTTTCATTATTCATTTCAAATATATAGATCTGTCTATAGTTAGGATCCATGTGTTGCAATAATAGATTATAAATACCATTTGATTGTATTCAGTTTGTTTTCAAAATTATATATACATTTATTTTCTCATTGCCATGTTTATTCTTAATACCATTGTAAAAACTGGTTTGAGTAAAATCCAAAGGAGTGACATGCACTATCGTCAAACTCTAAGTTACCTATATCTTGCCTTCAATCTCGATATGTCGTGCGGACAGATAGACACACGGACAGACAGAAATAAAACTTTTCAGCTACTCGAGCTATGAGCTTCACCAACGCTCAGCCAAAACACCGCGTTATTTGTAGTTTATTCCTTTCCCCTTACTGAGCCAAGCAACTTTGTGCTATCCAAGCAAAGCCCTGCTAGAGACATATTATAAAACACTTAGTAATTAACAAACTTTATTCTATTTTAACAAAGGCTCGAAGTCCAATATAACAATTTTTCAAATACACACAACATTTTACTGATTAAAGAGATTAATCCAGCTGTACTAATCTGCGATGTTATTTTCGGGGCAAGTGAAAATATTCGCAACTTGCCAGATAGCCAGTCGAGCTGGGTTAGAAAATTCCAGGGTTCGAGAATTTCATATAACTATTATTTATTGTTAGGAGTCGAATCAGAGGGCCCTGCGGAAGAAATTGATACTTCCAAAATAACGTTGGGCTTACTTCATCACGTCAACTCCAATAAAATTTTGAAGACGTAAAAAAATTAAAAAATAATCTTGCTCAGAAAAATTAAAATTTCTTGTTCTAGGAAAGTTATTGTTCAAGCGAGTTCGATTTTCGAAAACAACTGTATTGTTTATTAATACGTCGGTCAGTGAGGAATTACAAGTAAGCTGAGTAGTCTCCACTGATAACTTGGTCGGGGAGTCGTATACAGTAACTATTGTAAGAGCCCGGGGTTGGAATAATTAATCGGTTAAATAATGATGGTTAGTAGAAGCAAAATACAAAATCAAAGCAAAATTAAATAGCAATGGCAAACAAAAGCAATATTCAAATAACACCAATAGCAAATATACAATCTTATAAATTAAAGATTTAGCCATGCACCAATATCACAGTGCTACTACTATATACATAAAGCAAGCACTAACCATTAACAAAAAATATTTCTACGGGATGCAAAAGCTAGATGAATTTATAATATAAAAAATAGACTAAACTGTATTTTTTCTCTAGGCAAGTGTATAGCTCCAAAAATAAAATATCGAGTTTACTTTCTCATGCATATAATTTTGAAAAATAAAAACAAAATAATCACTTATAACACACCATGCAGTATTACCCTACCATATGCAAGCTAAGATAAAGGTAAATTATTTGAACCATGCAATAATGCTACTAAGCTAAATTACTATAAATATCAGGGCTCTATGAATATCAAAGAAAAATTCAACACTTACCCTATCTGCACAGTTCACCAGAAAAATAAACTAAAATATCGTTAAATAAATATTTTGATGGAGGTTATCGAGGTGAGGGTGTCAGGACGTTCGCAAAAAATAAAAAGAAAGGGTTGCGAGTCCCGAAATAGATAAAGGAGAAAAATAAAAATAATCACTTACAAAAATATAAATAATTAATAAAATGAAAATTAGATTGAACTTCAATAAGAAAGAAAAATATTTCCGAGTAGATTAGAGATTCGCCAAGAAATGTGATAATAATCAGACAACAGAATGATGGTCGAGTAAACTTTATACCTAATATAAAAATTTACATCGATTGAACGTAAGATTTAGTTTATGAGGACGGGGTCGGTGGGAAGAAAGTATTTATAAAAGGAAGTCGTGGGTATAGGATGCCAGTACTATCGCCGGAAGAAAGCAGTGGTAAGGCGAGTCCCGACTGTTATAATTTTTCCGTGTAGGAGATAATTGGTAGGAAAGTTCGTAAAGGAAACTCGGGATGAGGTGTCAGATCGATCGCCAGGAAAAGAAATGCGAGATCTGAAAAAATTTAGAAAGGAAAATTTTAACACAGTAATTAAAATTTAGTCGAAATGACAAAAAAAAATAATCTGAGTAATTGAAATTTTTAAATAAAGTTAAATTGAAGAAAAGAATAACTTTAGTAATTCAAGTTGAAAAAGTAATTAAAGTTTCAGTAAATTGAGAAAGTCAAATATATTCTATGTAAATTTAATGATACCCTTAAATATCAAATAAATTATTAAGAGTATATTTAAAATCAAACAATTATCTTATCAAAATTAAATCTATAACCATCAAACATTACTAATATATTTCAATCCACCTCCTGCACCATGCGCTCTTACCTTCGATAGTTTGTCTTGCTAGAATGTTTGGTAGGTGGTCTTCACCCCAGGACAAAAATTTTTATTAAATAAGAAAGATTCAGTTTCAGAGTGTATATGAAAATAGTTTTCAATATTTACTTCTAAGTGGATCGCATAATTTGGTGTGTTGTGCGGCAGCCGGAAAAGTCTCTTAATAAATTCTCTTTGAACACTTTCTATTCCGATGCTTTCCAGACATCCCCAGACTTGTGCTCCATAGCAAAGTATTGCTCTAATAACGGCTTCAAAACATTTAAATTTTGCACTGATTGGGACCCTGGAGTTACCTATTAAATTGCCCCACATTGTGTTCATTGCCATTCTCGCACATCTGGACTTTTCTTTGAATTGTTGATTCCACAATAATGTGGATGTGAAACGACATACCTAGATACTTATAGCTATTGACCACCTCGATTCTGTTTCCTTTATACCACCACTTACATTCAGAGCTCAGCTTACCCCCTTTCCTAAACACCATAATCTTAGATTTATTCAAATTAACAGACAGATTCCAATTTTCGCAGTAATTTTCTAACCTTTTTATCATATGCTGTAGTCCTGTTGGAGAGGGGGAAATTATAACTATGTCGTCCGCGTACATAAGCATATTTACTTTAGTCCCTCCAAAACTGCATCCCCCTTCTAGCATCTCTGGCAAATCATTAATGAACAGCGAAAACATTGTTGGACTAAGTATGCAGCCCTGCCTCAAGCCCATGTTAGTGTCAAAACTGTCAGTGACTCCATCCCTCCACCCTGGTGGATAGAGTTAGGTGTCAGAGTGGGAGTTGAGGTAGATTTCAGTGTGCAGGAGTTGGACATACTGCAGACACAGCTGATGAGTGTGGTAGAGGGGCTGAGGGATAGGTTTCATGCAGACTGTGTGGGCAGAGCACGGACCTCTCGTTACCACCAGCAGTACCTGACCCTTGATCTTGACCTTGGGGACAGAAGCGCAATCAGTAATAACCTTGATGTTAGTACTATTTTATGGGTTATTAAAGCTCGAGCAGAACTTGTCAGCTTAAATTACAAGCCTTGGCTAACAGATTCAATTTTTACCTGTTCTTTGTGCAACCTGCAAGAGAATGAAACTGTTTTCCACTTTGTAGCCATATGTCCTATTCTCAGGAATATTCGAAAACAACGTTTAGGAAATTGTATATTAAGTAAAAGGGAGTTTTTGGAATTTTTAAATGGGAGGGATTGGCAGGCGTTAGGGGATTATATGAAGGACGCTTGGAGATACCGGTGGAATTTAATACAGGAATTCAATTTTTAGATTTTTCTTTTTAATTTCTTAATAAGTAAGGAAAACTGTGCAAACATAACGCGCTAGTTATAATGTACATAGTTACGTAAATTACGAGTTTATATTGCACTTATACATCACAGGAGAGACCATTAAGATAAGGATTCAGTCTTTACTTTATATTCCTTTTTCTGTACTGTATCTGTATATTTGTATCAACGTAACATATTGTATTAACCGCCTTTAGGATGTAAATATGTTTTTACTTTTTCTATTTTACTGTACAAATTTTGTTTTGTGAAAATTTTGGTAGTTTAGCAGTTTATTTTGTACTGTATTTAATACTCCTATAGATTAAAGCCAGCCAGCTGACGGTCATTTTGACCAATGCTGTCAAGTGTTTGAAGTTGGGTTCACTGTGGGGACCTAAATGTGTATACACAACTAAAAGGAAAATAAAGCACTTTTTCATTTCATTTCATACTAATATATTTTAGATTGATTAATTTTCATAAATGACAAATAAAATATTAAATTCTGTTTCACATAAAAAAAATTTGGAAGAATTGTTGATGGCGGAGATAAAAACACTTTAGTAAGGAACAGGGTCGTTGTTCCTTACCTGGTGCTGGATATCGGGGGCGGGCGTCGAGTCGCGATGTAGTCGTTCAGCGAGCGGGGTCGGGGGAGGGAAGGGGTCGAAGTAGTGGTGAGCAGCGGTCGTCGGCGGTTGTCGCGGTCACTGACTGTCTCTCCGTGTCTTCAATCGGCCGTCATTATATAGGTTCGCGCGATCGCGGGGGTGGGGGAAGCCTTCTCCTCTCGCCGTGATCGGAGGGGAAGCGGCGATATCCGTGCGGGCACGGACCTGCCAGATAGCGTCTGACTCATCGTCAGTAAAATAATTATTTCGTTCCTTTTTATGATAATTCTAAAACTCAAGTCGTTATTCGTAATATAAAAAAATTGTCTGTTCTAATTTTTTCAATTTTACTAATGAATATTTTTAATTTAAATTTAATTTTGTATGCTAAAAAAAATTAACATGTTACACCCCATCTGTACTTCGGGAAACAAAAAAAGACAAAAAAAAAAGTTAAATGTGTTGTTTGTATATAGATAAACAAAGAAGGTTACCGTAGTTTAATCTCCTCTTGTATCCGTTTTGAAAGTTTCTGAAATGAAATGAAACAAACTAAAGACTCTTTTCGTACGAAATTAATGTTTTAATCAACAAATAAAATAAAATGATAACATATTCTGGTAAGAAAATACAACTAAAAACAAATTGCAATCTGCATAAACAAAAAAATTATTTAACAAAACTAAAATTTACACTAAAATACATTACGGGCACAGTCTTTCACAATACATATAATTACTAGAAAACAAAATCAGATCTCGCTCTACCAATAAAAATAAGCAAAAATCGAAAATATAAAATCTCTTAAGGGAAGGATACTAGACACGCCGGGCACAGGGGAGTGGCAGTCCTACAAGGAATAGTTTTGGGACAGAAAGGAAATTTGTCACAGGAATACTAAAGTAATTCTTGGCGCCAAAACAATAAACACATCGGGCAACCAAGAAATCATTACAATAAAACAGATTAGTAGAAAGGAAACTATGGGCACACTACGGGGCAACACAAGGATCTAGTGTGCTTCCATGGAAGAGTATGTCTTCAGATCCTTCGTATGGGCTCGGCCTACGTCTTTTCCTTGGAGATCTCGTAGTTCGAATATATTCCATCCTATTTTTCTATATAGGATGTATGGTCCTTCAAACTTTGGTGCCAATTTTCCTGCTATATTCTCAGCCGCTGAGGAAAGTGTATGGCTGCGCCTCAAAACTTGTTGGCCTATTACAAAACTGTCATCTCTTCTTCTGAGATTATAGTAATGAGCTTGGCGAGTGTGAGCTTTTTTCCATGTTTAGCTTACATTTTTCCCTTAATTTTAGCATGAAGTTCATTCGAGTTTCAAGTATATCGATTTCGCTAGGTTTAACAGCACCTTGAGTGGCATTCTCTAATACCTGACCGTAGATACAGTTTGGAGTTTTAAGTTCTCTGCCGAAATTGAGCATGGCTGGAGTAAATTTTGTTGATTCGCTACAACATGTATTTAACGCAAATCTAAATTCATTTAAATGTTGATCCCAACTACGATGATCATTTCGCACGAACTGAGAAATCATAGTTTTTAATACGCGGTTCGTTCGCTCTGTTGGATTACTCTGCGGACTATAAGGTGCGGTTGTTTTGTGAATTATTCCCCCAATCACTTGTAAGTGTTTGGAAGATTTTTCGAGAGGTACTGCGTTCCGTTATCTGTCAGTACTTCTTCTGGAGCACCATATCGCAACAATATAAGGTCTTCGAACTTTTCTGCCACCTTCTTAGCAGTTGCTGATGGTAATGCCACAATTTTTACCCATTTGGTAAAGGTATCTTGGAAACACCAGGATAAATCTGTTTCCTTTACGAGATCGAGGTAAAGGTCCCATCAGATCGCTGGTTACTGTAAACCAAGGTCCTTGGGGGCGTCTGAAATGCATTTTCCCCACCGGTTTACATTGTTCCACCTTGTATCTCTGGCAAGTATCGCAATTTTTTACAAATTTTCGAATATCGTTTCTCCATCCAGGCCAAAAAGTATCTGGCACTGATTTTCTGAATCGTTTTGTTTACACCTAAATGGCCAGCTGTTGAGCTGTCATGATTTTCTCTCAGTATATCGGATTTTATAGAATCTGGTACGCAAAGTTTCCAATTTGTTTTTGGTTCGGTAGATGATTTATCGATTTTTCGGTATAGTTTATTTCCTCGAATGGTGTAATCTGCATATTTATTCGGACTTGCAGATACCTTCCGAAGCATTTTCGAGTGCCAATCGGGCATAAGTTCGCCTAAAGCTTTTTTCTAGCCTTGGTTCCTTGGTTTTGAGCGATAGTTGCCTCCGAGAGTTATTCGAACTCTCGTTGGCGGTGCTACAACCAACGGTTGAACCGACCTACAGGATCACAGCTTGACGTGTCGATCGGATACCGGGAGAGTGCGTCTGCTACTTCGGTTCAGGACTCCCCTGCGGTATTGGACTTCGAAGTCATTTTGCTGTAGTTCCAGCATCCAGCGAGCAAGTCTTCCAGATGGTTTCTCCAAACTCATCAAACCACTTTAAAGCTTGATGGTCAGTTATCGCAATAAACTTGTACCCTTCGAGGTACGGACGAAATTTTTGAACGGCCCATACCAGAGCTAGGCATTTTTTCTCGGTTACGGAAAATTTCTTTTCATTCTCGTGTAAAAGTCGACTCGCATATGCAATAACCTTCTCCCGCTTGCCAACAGTTTGAGTAAGCGAAGCCCCTAAACCTTCATTGGAGGCATCCACGTGGACCACAAAAGTTTTCCTTTAAGTCAGGGCAGGCTAAGACCGGTGCGGTAGAAAGTTTTGCTTTAAGGGAATTAAATGCTCGTTCTTGAGAATCCGTCCATTCCATCTATTCCCCTTTCTTAAGAGTTTCGTCAATGGCTTAGATATGTTTGCAAAGTTTTCGATAAATCGTCTGTACCAAGACGCAAGTCCCAAGAAACTCCGTACTTGTTTTACAGTTTTAGGTGCTGGAAAATCCACAATTGATTTAACCTTTTTCTGGATCCGTCTGGATTCCTCTCTCGTTTATTACGTGGCCAAGGTATTTCAACTCCTTTTTACAAAAGTTACATTTTTCCATATTTGGTAATAATCCTGCATTTCTAAGGCGTTCAAACACTTCTTTCAGAAGTTTTAAATGTTCTTCGAAAGTTCGGGATACCAGCACCAAATCGTCTAAATAGGCAAAAGCGTAGGGCTCAAACTCAGGTCCTATCACTTGGTCTAGCAATCTCTGAAAGGTAGCCGGAGCAGAGTGTAAGCCAAATGGCATGACCTTGAATTGGAATAACCCTCTGCCGGGAACGGTGAAAGCCGTAATTGGTCTACTGTTAACTTCGAGAGGTACCTGCCAATAGCCATCCTTTAGGTCGATCGTGGATATATAGCAAGCATTTCTCAGTTTGTCGAGTATCGCACTTATTTGGGGAAGGGGATATGCATCCTTCTCGCTGACCGCATTAACTCGCCTTAAGTCGATGCAACACCTTACTTTTCCATTCGATTTCTTAACCAGCACTAGTGGAGAGCTCCAAGGACTAGATGATGGTTCAATGATGCCTGACTCCAGCATCTTGTCAACTTCTTTGTCAATGATCGCCTGCATTGCCGGGTTGCGATAATAATACCTCTGTTTTATGGGTGTATCAGTTTTAAGGCGAATTTTATGTTCCACTAATGTCGTGCGACCAATAAAACCATTGAACAAATTTAACTGATAATCAAGAAATTCTTTGAGTATTTTACTTTCTCCTTCTGTTAGTGTCATAACGGCATCAGTATGAATAGTCTTTGAACTATCGCATCTAGTCACTGTTTCTGCAGTACTTTCATGAGAAGTGATATCGATCAGTTTTAAATGCGTTATGACGTCCATACCCAAAATCATCGGCGTAGTTAAGCCTGGTAGAAACAGGGCGCGTACCTTAGTTCTAATATCGGCTATCTCGCAGTTAAATTCGAAGGCCTGAGATATCTGGCTATTTGTGCTATCGGCCATATTAACATTAACATTTACGTTCTTAGGCCCTAGAACACCTAACTGTAATAGATGATTAGCTACTCTTTCCCCTATAATAGTCACCATCGATCCCGTGTCAAGCAGTGCACAAAAGGTAGTTTCTTGAATCTTAATGGATACAAATGGTCTAGGATCGTTCGATTTAACCTCTGCACAGCTGCTTTTGTTAAATTCTTTTATTTGGTTGAGCCACTTGGGCCATTCGATTGAGGTGATTTGTTGCCCCAGAGTCCCGGGACACCTCTGACGCTCCGGGCTCCGGAAATGTTTCCCTGCCTGCAAGGACACTGGGACGGTTCGAACTCCTACTTTCTTACAGTTAAAACAGCGAATGGTTTTAGGGAGAGGACACTGGTGATATTTATGCCCTTTAGTTTCACAATTCCAACAAATAGGAATGGCAGTCGTTGTATCTATAGTAAGATGCCTTGGCTGAGTAGTGTTAGTCGGGACAGTTGTAGAGGGCCCGAACCTTCGCTTATCGGGAAAAGATTTGGGTTTTATCGTGATACAGTTCTGGCTTATCTATCATCTGAACTGGGTATGACTTAAAAAATCTACGTTTTGTGTCGTATGCTGTCTCAGGTACCATGGATTGAGCCGGATTTGGAGGAGGTCGGTAACTATTCTTCTCTCGCAAATAACTTTCATAACCTTCGGCAAGATGAATTAATTCACTAATCGAGTGAAAACTTTCCCTTCTGATTGTTAATTTGTATTCCCGTCTCATATTTGAATATAATGGGTTTAGTGTTTGGTTTACAGAGAAGCCACCACGTCGTCGAATTAGAGTCGTAAGGGCTACAATAAATTTTCGCATTGGCTCACTCTCGCCCTGAGTTCTTCGAGTTATTTCCTCATCCAAGTTACGTCGGTAATCTGGAGGAAGATACTGCTCTTCGAAGCTGATTATAAAGTCGTCATAGTTTGTCCAAAATGACTTATTATTTCGGTACCAGAAAAGAGCGTTTCCCTTAAAAAATTCCGGTAATGCTTTTAGTAGCCGATCGGGAGGTATTTCATAAGATTCGGCAAGTTCATTGAGACGCTCAATGAAAGAGACTGGGTCTCCATCCCCATCGAATCTCAAATTCCATTTCCGAACTTGATTGCAGATATGAGAGATATCCGGATGTCTAAGTTCAGATGTAGGTCTGCCTGTCATGTTAGCGCCACTGTACAATCCAAAATTCGGGTCACAAAGATCATCAGCTGTGAGGGATCTTGCTGTCGGCATTCTCAACGGATGAGGTGTTGTTATGTCTTGTGTGTTTGTTGGGGCTATGGAATTTACAGATTTTTCGTGCATTAAAAGGGCTAATCGTTCCTGTACTAGTCTAAAACTAGCTGTAGGAGGGAGGTTTAACATTTCTCGAATGCTAACTTCCTCATGTTGTATATGACCGTCAACATGAGAGGCACTAATCGGTCCTAATGCTGAGGAAACTACATTGGTCGCGAGGTTTTGTCCGTATGACAATAATTCTGTTCTTAGTGGAAGAGGTTCAGGAGGTGTTTTTCCAGACCTAAGAAAAGTCACAAGTCGCTTTCGTAGTTCAGCCACATTAACATTCGGATTCAGATTAAAATTTCTCAACTCTTCCTGAAGGTCGTTCTTTTGTAGTTTATAAATCCAGCCCACACGAGGATCATTCTCCGAAGGGGAAGGAAGCATAATTTGGGGATTGAGAATAGTGGTAGGGGGGATCGGTAGGCCCATTGTAGTAGTAGTAGTAGTGGTGGTGGGTACTAGTAGCAGTAGGCGTGGTAGTAATCGGTGCGACTGATGTTACGGACTGTAGGAGGACTCATTTTTGGCACTGTAACCAACAGAAGCCTGTGGTGTCGTAATACGAGTTGAAGTCGTAGTAGTTGTAGTTGTTTTTCGTTTGTTTGCGTCCCCTTTTCTATCATTTCCGTTTACATACATAAAGAATAAAAATTTGATAAGGGCGGAGAAAGAAGTTTAGTAAGTACATCATTATTGTTACGTATCAAATTTTTCTTAAACAAAAAGTTGTTGTAAAACTTTAGCAATTTTTAGTCGTAAATTGTAAAGTATATACACAAAAAAGTGTAAAGTAAATCGTTAAAGTTCGTAAATTAACGTATATTACAGTCCCAGTTGTTCGGGCGCCACTTTGCGATGTTATTTTCGGGGCAATGTGAAAATATTCGCAACTTGCCAGATAGCCAGTCGAGCTGGGTTAGAAAATTCCAGGGTTCGAGAATTTCATATAACTATTATTTATTGTTAGGAGTCGAATCAGAGGGCCCTGCGGAAGAAATTGATACTTCCAAAATAACGTTGGGCTTACTTCATCACGTCAACTCCAATAAAATTTTGAAGACGTAAAAAAATTAAAAAATAATCTTGCTCAGAAAAATTAAAATTTCTTGTTCTAGGAAAGTTATTGTTCAAGCGAGTTCGATTTTCGAAAACAACTGTATTGTTTATTAATACGTCGGTCAGTGAGGAATTACAAGTAAGCTGAGTAGTCTCCACTGATAACTTGGTCGGGGAGTCGTATACAGTAACTATTGTAAGAGCCCGGGGTTGGAATAATTAATCGGTTAAATAATGATGGTTAGTAGAAGCAAAATACAAAATCAAAGCAAAATATAAATAGCAATGGCAAACAAAAGCAATATTCAAATAACACCAATAGCAAATATACAATCTTATAAATTAAAGATTTAGCCATGCACCAATATCACAGTGCAACTACTATATACATAAAGCAAGCACTAACCATTAACAAAAAATATTTCTACGGGATGCAAAAGCTAGATGAATTTATAATATAAAAATAGACTAAACTGTATTTTTTTCTCTAGGCAAGTGTATAGCTCCAAAAATAAAATATCGAGTTTACTTTCTCAGGCATATAATTTTGAAAAATAAAAACAAAATAATCACTTATAACACACCATGCAGAATTACCCCACCATATGCAAGCTAAGATAAAGGTAAATTATTTGAACCATGCAATAATGCTACTAAGCTAAATTACTATAAATATCAGGGCTCTATGAATATCAAAGAAAAATTCAACACTTACCCTATCTGCACAGTTCACCAGAAAAATAAACTAAAATATCGTTAAATAAATATTTTGATGGAGGTTATCGGGGTGAGGGTGTCAGGACGTTCGCAAAAAATAAAAAGAAAGGGTTGCGAGTCCCGAAATAGATAAAGGAGAAAAATAAAAATAATCACTTACAAAAATATAAATAATTAATAAAATGAAAATTAGATTGAAATTCAATAAGAAAGAAAAATATTTCCGAGTAGATTAGAGATTCGCCAAGAAATGTGATAATAATCAGACAACAGAATGATGGTCGAGTAAACTTTATACCTAATATAAAAATTTACATCGATTGAATGTAAGATTTAGTTTATGAGGACGGGGTCGGTGGGAAGAAAGTATTTATAAAAGGAAGTCGTGGGTATAGGATGCCAGTACTATCGCCGGAAGAAAGCAGTGGTAAGGCGAGTCCCGACTGTTATAATTTTTCCGTGTAGGAGATAATTGGTAGGAAAGTTCGTAAAGGAAACTCGGGATGAGGTGTCAGATCGATCGCCAGGAAAAGAAATGCGAGATCTGAAAAATTTAGAAAGGAAAATTTTTAACACAGTAATTAAAATTTAGTCGAAATGACAAAAAAAATAATCTGAGTAATTGAAATTTTTAAATAAAGTTAAATTGAAGAAAAGAATAACTTTAGTAATTCAAGTTGAAAAAGTAATTAAAGTTTCAGTAAATTGAGAAAGTCAAATATATTCTATGTAAATTTAATGATACCCTTAAATATCAAATAAATTATTAAGAGTATATTTAAAATCAAACAATTATCTTATCAAAATAAATCTATAACCATCAAACATTACTAATATATTTCAGATTGATTAATTTTCATAAATGACAAATAAAATATTAAATTCTGTTTCACATAAAAAAAATTTGGAAGAATTGTTGATGGCGGAGATAAAACACTTTAGTAAGGAACAGGGTCGTTGTTCCTTACCTGGTGCTGGATATCGGCGACGGGCGTCGAGTCGCGATGTAGTCGTTCAGCGAGCGGGGTCGGGGGAAGGGGTCGAAGTAGTGGTGAGCAGCGGTCGTCGGCGGTGTCGCGGTCACTGACTGTCTCTCCGTGTCTTCAATCGGCCGTCATTATATAGGTTCGCGCGATCGCGGGGGTGGGGGAAGCCTTCTCCTCTCGCCGTGATCGGAGGGGAAGCGGCGATATCCGTGCGGGCACGGACCTGCCAGATAGCGTCTGACTCATCGTCAGTAAAATAATTATTTCGTTCCTTTTTATGATAATTCTAAAACTCAAGTCGTTATTCGTAATATAAAAAAATTGTCTGTTCTAATTTTTTCAATTTTACTAATGAATATTTTTAATTTAAATTTAATTTTGTATGCTAAAAAAATAACATGTTACAAATCTCAGAGGACTAACTTAAATGAAGTTTTGTCCAAAGTTTCTCATTTCGGTAATTCAAACTTCTTTCATCATGATAAATAATGTATATCATCTGCAGCGTCTTTTTAGTACTATATACTATATCGACTTATACAAAATAATTACTTTGAATGAAATTTATATAATGGCCGTATAATTGACGTAAACAATCTTAGAAGCATTCAGTTAACTACTAAAAGTTATCACCGACATTTTGTGTTACGATGAAAACCTTTGTTTAGATACTAATACATCGCTTGTATGGTATAGACTGAGATACACTAATCGACATATATTCTCTACGTATCCACTGTTTCTGCAAATTAACAAAGGGGGAACAAGTCGTAGGAACCATACTCAGGTATATTTAAGTTAATTGATTTTTAAAATATTAACTCAACAAAATTAAAATTACCGTATTAGTTCTCCTTATTCACATTTCTTTAGACCCTTTAAACTCGGTGCAGGTTTAAACTTCATTTTTATTTCAGTTTCCTATGATTTTCAATTGCTGTACTAATATTAGGCCCTATAAATATATTTTTTTTATAAATAACCAATTTCAGACCACATATAAACTGTTTAATTAAAAATCATATTAAACGTAATTTCGAAGTGATAACAACTTAACAGCTGTCTCTCTGTCTGCGACACTTCTGCAGACTCCTGAATGTTTTACTGAGGCTTCAATGTAACTTAAAAAATTCGCAGTGACATTTTGTCGTTTGCGATACATTTTTGTATGTTCTCGCTTTAAGTTTTGATATGATTTCATTTAATTCTTCCTAGACTATATTGCATGTTCATATCAACTGTATAGCGATTGGCATCACATTTTTAGACTAACATATTAAACATTAAACAATTTTAAATTTTTAGCACAAGTAGATGATCAAGCATTTGTATGTATTAGGAAAATTATTTTATTATTTATTGTATGACTAGGATACAACAAATGTAAACAAAAATTGTTATTATCCCTTCAGAAATAAAATACATTTATTACACTAATGTCACAAAGAGAAGACAATCGTCATAATTCGTTATATAGAGTTTACTACATATTATTATAGGGCAATATATAGAAGATTCATTTCACTAATTACGGAATGAATCTTTAATAAACAAAGATTCAATTTAGGTATCCCTCGAGGTTCCAACTTCGATCCTCTTTTATGTTTTTATATGTTTATCATGATATATTAACCATGAGTTTTTTTACAGTCATGATATTAAGATTTGATATTTATGCTGAATATAATTTGGGCTTAAACTATTCAAATTGTCCTGAACATCAGCTTGACGATGACTCTGATCATTTTATTATAAATAAATATCTTGTTATTGCTTGGGAGAAGCGACTCCTCTAACACTATAATTTGATAACATTGATAAGTATAATACAGACACAATGCACCAAAATTTATTTAATGAGGTGTTTCAAATTACTGCACACCATAAACACTGTATTCCCCGGTTGGTAGATTATTACGTTTACATAAAAGTGACGGCAGAATGATCTGCAGGCTATAAAGAATGTAGGTATTCTGCGAGCAAGAAAACAAAAGTGAGGTTTATGTCGGGGCGAGAATATAAACACAACTCCGCTCTAACAAGCGAAAGTGAATGTGAATAAACCCCCAGCGTCGTGTCTGTGTTATGTCATAGCAATTTCAATATTGGGGAAGTCAATCAGTTGTTATCCAGTAACAATCTAAAAACTCAGATGTGGACAAAATTAAATTATTATATACAAATCAGTTTATGAGATATTGCCTCGAAACATCAATATTTGAACATTTGAATTAGGCAGGACATAATTGATTCCATCTACAATTCTTAAAAATTACTTATTGAACAGATTCATCAGTTAAATGTGCTTACTTTTTGATAGTTTTGCACCACACGAACAAATCACGTTTGACAGTCATTGTTCAATAACATTTTAAACACTACATTTTGTATCTGAGATACAACTAAGCAAGATTAATTACTATTAATAATTAAAATCGATAATAATAAAACATTTTAATTTTATGGTTATGTTAATCGGTGTTGCAGAAAACATTTGAGAGTTAAAAAGCTGTTACAGAACAATAATTTAAAACGAATGTATTATTTTTATATAATGCACAACACAAATGCACAAGCCAATCGTCATGAAATGAAAGTTTTTTTCAAAAGTACGTAACATCTTATAAAAGTAGTAAGACCGCTTTATATCCATTGGCATGTTTCTGTTAGCGACCCCTCAATTAAAAATACGACATCTAATGTATTATATATAATTATACAGGTATTATAACATAAAACTCATATACATTTATTGTCTTAAGGAAATATATTACACTTTGTCCAATTTTTTTATTATTTATGAAATCGTTCCACTGGAAACCCGACTTCTCTTTGTCAAGGAAGTGATCTTAGTTACATTTGTTTATGAATAACCATGTTGGTTAAAATAAAATTCATAGAATCTACAGTTTAGTATTTAATCAACTTTTATAACTATTACAATTGTGAAAGTCAATCTAAGTACAATTTTCAATAACTAATCAACACATATTATGAACTTATTTTGTTGGATTCATTGGTTTCTTATTTAGCTTAACCAGCAATAACAAAATAAAACTTTTAGCAACTTCTTAAACGTTAATGGAGTTTTCTTATTGTTTGACTGGAATTAATGATTATTGTTCTGAATCAATAAAAGAAGTGTGGATATCATTGTAGTCCTCAAGTTTGAATACATTCACTTGCTTGTCGGTCTGTTCGAATTGACTCTTCTACATATGAG
The DNA here is from genome assembly GCF_021130785.1 of Homalodisca vitripennis. Lineage (NCBI taxonomy): Eukaryota > Metazoa > Arthropoda > Insecta > Hemiptera > Cicadellidae > Homalodisca > Homalodisca vitripennis. The sequence continues at coordinate 46,251 of NW_025778834.1, read as the reverse complement.
GTGTGGACGGTTTTATAAACCATGGAATTTCACTGATCACTTCATTTTGTACAGTGTTATATGGCAAAACCAAGTGGTAATAATCCTTTGCAATGACATTTTATTGCGTTAGAACTTGCAAAGAACTCGTCAGTGATTATTCGATATCCATATCCTCTTGTGTGTATTATATGATGAAGAAGATTTCGATGAAAACGAAAGGAAAATAATCTAGTTCAGGAATTCCAAGGAATTTGAAGCGGTGACCAAGTATTTGGAGCGGCAGTGTTTTGAATTTTTCCAATTAAAAACCTCCCATAGTGTTTTAGCCCACCACTTCTCCAGTGAGTAGTATGTAAAAGTCTGTCACAATCAATATATATATATCTATATATATAAAAATGAATGTTTTGTATGTTTGTCCTTTATGGAATCGTGAACTATTGGACCGATCATGATGAAAATTTGTACGTATATGTATTTTTTCCACGGGAGAAGGTTTATAAGCTATGCCCATCCCTTTCCCGATTCAGGATTCCGCCCCACTGGTTACAGAAATACCCATAAGAAATGCATTGCAGCAAACATATGTTAACGTCTTTTCAAATTTTTAATCAGCTGTTCTTTGTAAACATATATTACACTTATAGTTTTAAAGCATAGAGTAAGCTTAAGAGAAACGACAAATTTTGTTTAAACTGTTTTTTGCAATCACTGTTTAAACATAGACTTTACTATCCAGATAATACAATTCAAATTTGACGTAAAAATTCACCTTTAACTGCAATATTTTATTTAATATAAACCATGCTCATGCTTGATCAGAAGAGTAATGCAGATATCAAAATTACTATCTTACGTTGGCTACAAATATAAAGAATGTTATAAAATCAACCTTAGTTGTTTTTTTTGACAGAAGTATGGTTCTCAAAACTCCGTGTGTACATATTCTCTCGATCGAGACAACAAAGCAAGCTCAATCGTGGCATCGGAGATATAACTAATTTAATCTAAAATTTATTATGGTAAAAAAAAAAATTTACTAAGTAATATAAGGACTTCGGTTCTTAAGATTTGCGTGCGAAGCCGTGGGTAACAGCTAGATAGAGGCAGGAATATGGTACATACCTTCATAATACGCCCAAGAGGCTCACGATGGAACGACTATCAATTATCTCAGCAATGTTTAGAATGTGATAGAAAAAGAATAAGTGAATATAGTGTACTGTTTTCAACGGGAAATTGCGTGCGAAGCCGCGGGTAACTTTTGCAAAAAATTATTGAAATGCGCAGCAAAGCGCGCCGGGCCCGCTAGTATATATATAAAAAACTCGTGCAAATTATATATGGTGCGTTAGAAAGCTTAATTACCCATATTTATAAAAGGAAAATGTTATTAAAGTTGTGTACGGTACTTTATGTGTGTGTGTTTTTTTTTTTTTAGTATTATAATTTTGTGGTACAATGATAATATAACGGCTATTTATTCATTTGTATGTTTATGTAGATATGTATTGACACCATAGAGTAAGGCAACATAATAATTTACAGTGTTATTTTAACAAGTCAGAGGTTGGACCAAAGTAATGACAGTTGTTTAGTGATTTACAATTTTAGCAGCTTGAGAAACTCGTTATATCTTTATACGTTTTGTCTCCTGGATTGATGCTGGACTGTAAATTATTAAGGATATATTAATATGTTTGCCATTGTCAGTCCTATTTTGTAAATCAAATTTATTGTTAATTCTTTTAAGAGCTGAACAATAGTATAAATATTTTATCAATACACTGCTTAAACAAACATGTGCAAAAATACACTTACAGACACCATTTACACTTTGCTATCAACTAAATTGCCTTTAAAGGGCTGGATCAACGTTGAAAGAACGTTTAAAATCATAAAGTTAGGTAGTTATTGTTTACGTTAGGGAGGTTTTCATACTTACCAGTATTAATTGAAGTCAAACTTTATCAAAGTTTTATAATTATTGTGTTTATAATTATTATGAAATTTATTCCTTAACTTTCAGAAAACGTTTTCTGTATTTTTTTAAGATTCAATGCCAGAGGAGCAATGACTGACCAAAATATTGACAAGAACATAGTAATACAACACTTCGATTACGTGACCGGGCACTCGACAGTTACTCAGAATGCGAAGAGTTTCGTCACTTCTTTGATATGTTCTGTGACTGTGCTCAGGTAATTCACCTGTCACATGGAGTCTCTCACGCTGCTCAAGAGAGCTGTCTTTTCTCTTACTTTTGCCTGAAAGAAACTTTTGGCAAACTACATGTTTCATCATTTGAAGAATATTTCATAATATTGTAATGTATTATCATAATATGGTATTGTATTCATAATATTTCATAATATATTCCCTTCTGTGCGATTAGGATTTAGTATAGAATTGTAAATGACAATCAATATTTGTGATGCGAATTTGTACTTTACAGATTCTGTTACCTTTGTGACATTCTATGTATATTTCATCTTGTTTATTATAAACACGATACAAATTGATTAATAATATAATGATATAGACCAATTTTAAATCATTTATTGCTAGTGTCCAGTAGTGAATATATAAAATATATATTCTACATCTTATGAATTATACTCTGTGATATGTATATAATAATTTTAAACTAGACAGTTATGAAATACATTTATGGTTGTTTGATTGGTACTATGACTACTCAAACTTAAAATTAGAAATACAACATTTTTAATATTTACAGTAGTAGAATATGCATATTACTACTGTGTAGAAATAATTTAAAACCTTTTATAAATGTTTAAATACAGCTAAATAAAATTGGTTTGTAATTATTATAGAAGCCCGTTTAAGTGAAATTGATTTATTTTTTAAATTAAGAGCACCGCGTTCACATTTGTTTGGTTACAATTTTAGTATAAAATTGTACGAAATTAAGTTAAAAGAAGGAGATATTACTTAGTATATTAAATAAATTAAAGACAACTAAATGACTGAACAAATATTTGCTCCCAAAACAAAATAATATATCTTATTAAATGAGTTTATTTAGTTTCAATTTTATTTTCTGAATATTTTCCTGAGATAGATATTGATCCTCAGCCAAGATAATTTAGGTTAAGCTCGAAATGTTTATATCATTGAAACTATTGGTGAGAGAAAGATATAGAGGGGGAAGGAGGGAGAGAGAGAGAGAGTCAATACTTTAAAAATCTTTCAGACAATATACTAAGTCGAAATTCTAAATGTACTGAGAGTGTAATCCATTTGCTTAATTAGTCCGTAACAATAGATTGTTTTAGTCAATTTAGGTGATTAACTAGTGCAGTTTCAACAATAAAACAAACTGAACTAGTTTTCAAGTCACTAATTCTAGTTTGTAGCGGATGTGCCAATTGTACCTGTCTTTGGCACAGTGACAAGTTACAAAGACCCGTTGTTTCAGTAACTCTCGCAAACTATAGACTCAAACAACGGGAGGACAATCGTCACTGTTTTGTGCCGGTGACAGTACCTCGAATACCGGAAATGTTGATTTCCATTGTAGTATATGGAAATTAGCATATATACTAACAATAATAAGGAGCTATATTTACTATACTGTAAATGTAACTTTATTTTACAAAAATTCATTACTTCACCAATCTTATGGTTTTTATAAATTCTAATCATATACCTCTAGCAATTTTGGCTGAGTGTAAGCGAAGTAGCCTACCACTCTAGATGATATAATTATTTCATTTCTGTCTCTCTCTGTGTAATTGTCTGTCTGTCACGTAGACTTCAAAATCCACACGGTACTCCACTTCCGTATATGTGACTTTGTGTTCGACGATGGTTCATGTCATTCCATCATATTTGGTTGCCTTTTATATTAGTCTTCTAGGTTATCATAATTGCAACAAGAAAACGATGTAAGAAATTAATTGCAATACCACTCCAGCACATAAAATGTCTTCTGTGGTGCCTTAGAGTGTACAATTTATTATTTAAATAAAATACCCAAATTAATAAACTGAAATGTTTATGTATCATGTAGCAGGCTATGCATAAAAATGTTTTAATATTTAAACTTTAAACATTGCTTGAAACTTCCTCTTTCTATAAACAAGAATGATTTCTACGATGGTGAATCATTCCAGCGTCATTGAATACTGTAACACAGAAGACTTAAAACAGTTTTTTGTTTCTACCAGGAGAATGCTTAAATGTATTTTATGTACGATTATCTGTCTTTCTATCTCACTGTAAAAGATCTGAAGAATGGATTAAGTTAAGATATTAAATCGTAGAAGCAAACTCAGAGAAGCTTTTTATGCGGAGTTTGTTGTAGAGTATTACCTTTTGTATTTAAATTAGGAAACTTGCCACATATATTTTTATTTTATGAGTTTAATATATTGTATAATAGGATATAATACATTGAATGTGTAAACAACCAGTCACATCTATTATGAATTGAAAAAATATTTAAGTATTAAAACCGAAAAAAAGTATGTGAACTATTGTAATCACCGGCCTCTGAATACGCAACTCACATGCACATTCATGTACTAACTCACGTCCGTTATTATAATATAAGCTTACTTATATCTAAGTATATTTATCTTTACAGAAATTCGATATAAAAAGAACCATTTTTTTAATTAAACAAAACATAGTAAACTAGGACATAAAAACGCTCACTAACATACAAACCCTGCTTACTCTACATTGTCAATCGTTAACATACTACTTCAAGTACTTAGTAATATGATTTCTGTTATATTGCTGTTATTTATATATTTTTTTTTAGGTTTCTTGGAGCGGTTCTACCACTATCATCACCCCTTAACTTACGCCTCTGTATATAATTCTTCTACATATACGAGTATATATAATAAATGTTTCCATGAATATATATCGTATTCAGATCAAATAAGTAGTACATGAGAAGTCTGTGATAATTCGGTAATGCGCAATTGCAAAAACCAGTGGCAGGCACAGTGTACATGTATTAAAGTTTAAATATCTCTTAAGATATCTGTATTGTTTTAATTGTTAAATAATGAATACATTATTGATACTTATGTTGTATATTTCGGGATACAATAGAATAAGAAGGGATATACAGCTTGATAAAAGAGGGATGTTAGAATATGTTATGATAAAAATGGAACTTATATGGAAGGCTTATACTAAATGCTATAGGTTTATATTGTGAGGGCCAAGGAAGTTAGATCTGAAGTCTTAAATCAAGTTATCCCATGACAGGTCATAAATCAGGTAACGGCACTACTGGTGACAAGATGTCTTAAGGTTTATCACTGGGGAAGTGGGTCAAGGTCACTGATAACATTTTTGTAAGTATTATTCTGTTAGTACGTCACATTTCAACATTATAGTGGGTTTTAAAACCTAAATAAAAATAAAATATTGTGGGAAAGAATTTAAATGTGGTGGAAAATGTTTTGGAGACCTTAAAATTATTTTATTTGTGTAAAAACTGCGTTCTGAGCCGTTAGTTAAACCGTATTTACAATTTTCATGGAATTGAATTTCATTTCGATGATGAAATATTCCAGTTTGAGTTCGAAAATGTTTCCCAATAACTTTGGAATATTGTTGTTGAGCTACCAGTCAACTGTTAAATTACTCAATGTCTGTATTTTTCCACGATATTATTTAAGAATGTGCAGGTATTTCAATAACATTGAATACATTTTTTCTCTGCGGAAATAAAATTTTGTACAGGACACATTAAGCGTATATCTTTACGATATATATCAAAATTTGTATATACAAAAAGCTTTTTAATTGATTTAAAAATAAATATATTCCAATGCAGTAATATTCTCAACTTTTTTCATTGATGGTCTCTGTTCTCTCTTACAGATAGTATCAGTGTCATTAGTACAAGTAGTGTAGTTTTTGTTATTATAGACTATGGCAGTTTGAAAGGATAACAGGAGTTAGGACATTTGTTGTCTTTATTTGTTTTACTGAACTCACAGCAGTTTTTGAGTATGTATTAACAATTTTATTTACCTTCGTTTCTTCATGCTTTTCTTTATTGTTTTTGTATTAATACCTCCCCCACCTGACAAATGGAGGTATGCGTTCCAATCCTTGAATCGTGGTGTTATACCACGGAGAGTATATAGGAGTATACCATACCACGCTTTGCGTGACGGGTATCGTTGTATATTTTGGGGCCTTATACATTTATATGCAGTTTTTTTACAGTTATATAATATCCTGCAATTTATTTGATACTATCATAATTACCTACATATCCATATTCACTGATGCCAACCGAATACCATGTAGTTACATCATCCATTATCGAACTGAATGTAAGAAGGCAACAGAGTTTCATTTTTCATAAGAATTTATAATATTTAGTCCAGCGTTCTACACATCATGCAAGCAGATTGACAAATAGGTAAACGAACGGAAATACATTTTATTTAGCCCTTTTTAGTGATAGGCTTTGCTATTTATTGCTTCAATATTACATGTTATTACTTAGTTTGTAGGATGGTCCGACAAATCACAAAGTTTTATACAGTTTAATATTGATTAAGCATCGTTCTAAAAAAATTAATTTTTATTCATTTAATACACAATAAAACATTATATTAATAATATAAACGATTATAACACCAACAGTATATTGCCTTATATGAAACAAAACAATTCCTTATGCCAAACTCCTTATTAGAAAATATGTATATATTTTTACATATAGATCTTTTAAGTTATTGACAATTTAGTTTCAGTTAGTTAATTTTCAGGGTTGATGAGTCTCTCTCTCTCTCTCTCTCTCTCTCTCTCTCTCTCTCCTCTCCTCTCTCTCTCTCTCTCTCTCTCTTTTTTATTTAAGACAAACATTATTTTAATACTTCTGCGCTTTGTACATTACTTTGTGTACAATTTCGGTTTTACATCTGAAGATAGTTTATTTTACGATAACTTTTATAAATGAATAAAACATTTTACAATATATAACTTTTTATTTTTAAATTAATTTCTGAAAATTCCTGATGATGGATTCATTGATTCCAAAAGGCGTAGTGCAAAAATAAATTTATATATTGAAAAATATTTTATTTATATAGACAAGTCATCGGAAAATAAACTTTTTTACAATGCTCCAAAATTCTACATCTGAAGATAGGTCTACATAGGAAATCAGAATATGGCAAAAATTGCCTTGTGTAACCAATTCTTTTGGCGGTGTGAACTTAAAAAACGTACATATTAGCTAAAACATTAATTTTTAATTCCTACCACAGAAGCTCAGTTACAGTAAGAAAGTTCAACATACTATTAAGAATTGCTTTTTATGAATTCTCAAATTTTTTGGGAATTACGTGAACAAGTAGACTAGTAGTTAATATATGTTGCTAAATTAGCAAAACGGCGTTTCCAACACCTCGTTTATCGAACTGTTTGAAAATTTAAGTTATAAGCATGACTAAGTTATAAAGATGACTAAACAAATGTGACAACATAACATGATGAAAATCAAAATCTCAAGAAATACTTAACTCGTACAACAACACTTCGTTACGTCCAGACGGGTGAAAATCAACCTGAAGAAGTATAAGAAGTCAAAGTGCTTTTTTTCGACGATTAAAATAACGTAACATGATATTCATCTTTTAATCATTGCACAACAAACAATAATATTAAACCGTCTGTTTTTGTTAGTCGCTACATTTAAAGATATGTATTTTATATACTTATTCGGCTTATAGAACAAACATATCTAACAGAAGGAAACAACATACAGCTTTGCATTTATGTCTTATTTAAACTTAAAAAGTCATAAAAATAACAGCAATGTAATTTATTACTGTAATCAATTCAATTGTCATCTTTATAAATATTTATATTTCCTGTTGTATATATACTTCATTAACTAAACATTCTCACCAATGAAATCAACAAACATAAAAATTAAGCAATAATTTGTGTGTAAAATTAACATTTGGTCATGTATATTTACATTTATACTTATAAATAGCAAAGATGGTAATAGTGGTAATAAAAATATTTTTTTAATTGATCGGAGTGGCTTCCATTTATTGGAATTCGGTGTAACAAATTTAAACTGATATAAATTTTACGGTTTTTGCCAAAGTTGAATATATAACAAATACACACCAACCAATAAATCTACCAAGGTTAGCCAATATTGTGGCTGGACTGAATTTTGAAATCTCTAATCTTGCTTAGGATATGGTGAGAATCAACCATAGTGATACCACTGAATAGAACCAAGAGCACTAACAACACATGTTAAACTCAACAGGAAGGTGGCACTTACCAATATCCTTTGGGGGGTAGTTATATAATGACAATGAGATGAGTTTTGCGCTACATGAGAACTGAGCCCCTCAACCCAAAAAATGGGGGGTTAGGGGGTCAAGTCAAAAAATTTTAAATACAAACCCCCATCAAATGAAAATTCATTTTAAAGGTATTTATAAAAAAAGAACAATGCCACAGACTAGAGGTCTCTATCTCAATCCAGTACGAAACAACGGCTTGTAAAGGTTTTATTGAAAAGTTACGCTAAAAAACACAATTTTTCTTGACTCATCTGTTCAGACTTATTCTTAATACTAGCCTAAGTAGTGATAAATTAAACTTAAAATAATTAAACTTACCGTTGAAATCTTACCTCAACCTTTTTTAAGCTCAAATTAAATGCTCAAAATGGCCCCCATTTACTTCTTAGTTAGAAGGGGGGAGTGATTCAATGTTTATTGAAATTAAATAAGGCTATTGCCATTTATAAAATTTAATGTAAATAAAAGTCGTTTGACAGGTATTTGGTCTTCCGATCATATGTTAGTTTGCTTATTTAAACACATATGTGACAGATACGGCCAAATACAAAATACTTGAATCGGAAAAGGTAAGCGCTCTGTGGTGTAATGGTAGCATATATACATATATATATATAGTTAAAATACTTCACTTCAACTATAAGTAACAAATACATAGAGCTCAGCTAGAGTGAGAGCATTAAAAACCGGGTCTAAAAGATGTCACTGTTCAAGGTCAGGGATTGTCCCTACTGTCACTATTTTACTGGATTATATTACTTGTTCCATTATTTTTGCAGGTATTCATGATGGTTCATACAATAGTTCAAACGAAGGTGTCATTAAAATTCTTTTACTGGCGTCTGCAACAGTTACGTGAAATTTTTATTACATGAACTTTCAAGTATTCAATCTTGGTAATATAGTAGTTTCATACAAACTAAACTACGTTCAGTACAGTAATAAACCTTCTGGTTATCGTTGGTAATTTCAGTTTTTCAGTTTGATCTGTACTTTTATTTTTATGACAAAATAGACAATAATCGGTCTTTGGCCACCATTTTAAACTAATTGGAGATATGGAAACACGTTTAAATGCTAAAATTGATCAGTTTCAATATATATCTTATTTTAAGCAAACGCTCTAGATTTGCATTTTAGATTCTTTAAACAGATTTTTTTTTAAATTTGAAATGGATAAAACTAAAATTATAAATTGCGTTAATCCTATCTTAATGGCTGTACTAATATTTTCAATATATAATTAAACATTGCAAAATGTAATACATGTTATGTCCTCTCGAAGCTAATCTGCATTTTTGTTTTTTTTTTTAATTTGAATCAGTCATTTTAGAAACACCTCATGTCCATTTTTTACCAATAATGAGTTAGGCATGCCAAAATGTAGTTGAAGGCAAGGCGAATCCAGTACTAAGTAAACACCACATCTCCACTAAGTAACCATAGTGATAGCAGATGTTAAAATATTCATTCTTTTGAGAAACACCTCATATCCTGGAGACGTGTTATTTCTCAAATGACTTAAAATTTGTAGCTGGTGGCAGCACTGTTCTTGCTAATATTATTCTAGCCTAGAACAGCTGTAAAATAATTACACTGTGTTTAATTTGTCTTTGTATTTGTCATGGTTCATATCTAAGTAAAAATGAGTTCTAATGAAAGAACTAAAAACTTTGCTCATTTTTAGTTGATTATATCAACGAAGTTCTTGATGCTGGTGTTAGCATCTTCATGTTTTTTTCCGATGGTGCAAGAGGACAGAACAAAAACAACGTGGTTGTAACGCTGTTTCTTGATATGAGGTGTTTCTCAAATGACCGATTCATTTTAGAATATGTCATGACAACTGTGCGTATATAAGAAAACTTTTACACTTGAATTAAAGTTTATATAGTACTGTACAAGTATATTAGTATAGTATATAATAATGTTTAAAAAGAGCGTATTGATTTATCATGAATAAAACGCGAGATACGAGAAACTCTCTAAATATCGTGTTTCATAATTTCAACCATCCACTCCTACGTTGTCGACCATTCCAGAAAGCGATGCCATGCTTTTTTACAATCACCAGTGCCTCCTTTATATTAATCAATAGTCAAGTTATCTACATATTATATGTGAATAATCAATGTATGCTAGTATCTCGGCTACATAAGACTAATGCAACCAGAGCAACCTTAGACAGACAGATATGAAGAATTTGTGTTCTTTTACTTAAAACTGCTATTACTTTAATTATTTATTATTAATATTAATTCCTAGTAATTCATATTCCTATTATCCTTGTTACCATTGTTGATCGTTCCATGGTTTTTGTTTTTATTTATTGCAATTTTCACAAGTCCGAAGTATTGAATTGAGACAAATATAAGATAGAATGATTTAGTTTATGAGTAAAGTTATGAGTATTATGAGTATTGCCTAATCATTGGTACAGAAAAATGATAGCTAGTGATATTCCATGTATTTGTTCTATAATACTTTTGTGATCGAGTATGGAATAAATCATTGTTTCACTCATTTGAGACTCCCAATGGTCCAATTTTTACCATTTTGATAGCGATGTAGAGATATTACTACCCTAGCTGACTTAGAGTTTCGCACCAAACTTCAACCCTCTAGGTCAGCTCGTTCAAACGTATCGTGCAGAATTCAAATTGTATCAATGGCAGGAGAGCCTTCGCTAAACGCTGACATTAGAACCACTCTCAACTGACGTTAATATGAAAAGAAGAAAAAAAACGGTAAAATGAAGTTTTAAAGGATTTTGAAAATTCTATATAAGTGCTATTAAATTGTTTCAAGCTATAAATAACTTCTCACTCTATTATACAGTTTCTAGTTCTAAATTTGTATAAATTTTGTTCAATTTCAAAGCGAGTGATAAATACTCTGTGTTGTGTTGGCGACAGATGCGGCTGTGATTTATCTTCTACTCTGGATAAGAGATATTCCTCGCTATTCTCAAACCTTTATTAAAATATGGAAAATGTGAAATAATATTACAACCTTTATCGTCTTAAGCGTTTCCTTTAAGTAAGTCAATTATAATAACCTAAAGGAGTTTCTATGAACGCGGTACTTGGGTCGAATCGAACGCGGTATATAGTATGTGGAATCATGGGGAAAATAACTTAAAAAATAATTAGTTGTGTTAGAGCTGCAAATGGATTCTAACATCCATTTTTCTTCCCATGTAGAAATTAATCCCAGCCATTGAAATCATTCAAGTTTAAAAAGTGTAAAAGTATAATTAATTTGGTACCACCCAATAAGCACAACAACTTTATTTTAGTAGGTTTATCATTATCAAGTAAGATTATGTACACATTTTTAAGCAAATATATGTAGGCTATCGACTGTATATCTCCGCATTAATTTCTGAACAATCATCCTACCTCTATTAATATAAATGTTTTCTGACTTATTAAATAACATTAATAATGTATATATATTACCTTTATACATATATATATATACATATATATATATATATATACATATATATATATATATATATATATATATAGTATAATATATTATAAAGTGTAAATACAATTTACACACAATTAAAGCGCCTCCTTCCAAGAATGTTTTTTTGTTTTAAACGTAAGGTTCTATAAATACTGATTTGACATTTACCGTTTAAATTATTCCAAACGTCTTAAAGTTCATCAGCATAAATATTTGCTGTGAAAAGTTTAACTTAAATTGTATATAAAATTACAGATAAAACTACGATTCATTGGTATTCAATCTTTGTGAGCTTCTAGTAATTTGTCAAATTATTAACCGTTCATATTTTCCACGATATTATTTTAGGATGAGGAAATTTAATAAAATATGCTACTTAGGTCAATAAAACCGAAAATGTCAGGTCTTGGCAGTTATTACTATTCTGCAGGTCAAAACTACAACTTATTGTATGATCCTGACATATACTTAACACGTTTATATAAAAAGACTTTTTCAACAATTGAAGAATAAAGGATCAATTTAAGGATATATATATATATCCTTAAGTTTATCCTTTGTCTCAAAGTTGTTTTTAGCGATAGCTGATTTGTCAGGATAACAGATTTTAAATCTTTTCGATCTTGTTCTATATGTAGTAAAAGGAGAATACTACATTTCAAGGATACAATCTTTCCTCTTCCTCAAGTGTCCTAAATATTGAGAAGTGAGGTTAAACGTGCACATAAAACTTAACCTAAAAAGTTTGGCTAGTTCATCGTTAGTTGCATATTTTTGCGTGTGTTTAACTACATTAGGATTTTTGGACACTTGAAAAAGAGGGTAGATTTCAATCTTCGAAAAGTAGCATTCTATTTTTTTAACATAAGGTAAGGGTAGAAAATTTCCGGAATTCTATTTTTATATTTTAAGTATTTAGATTTCAAAGCTGTTACAAAATATTAAATGCAACGAAAGCGTGAGTAGTTCGGAGGTTAGTACAGTATTAGTAGATTGAAGCGAAAAATAAAATTAAAAATATGGAATATTCTTTCCTTTATTTCGTCAAAGACTAATGTTACTTTTAACAAGAAGTATTCTAGTAATCTTTTTTGCCACGTGACTGAAATTTTACAATTTTAATGAGTGGAACACTTTTCAGATTTTCCAATTACTTGAAATTTTTCTACATTTTAATTTTCTAATAATAAAGTATTGGGTCAAAATATTCCGCCGACCGCTCTCTGTATTCTATTGTACTAAAATACCTACAATAATATTCAATATGAATTTCTGTACTGCAATATTATCTGGTCTGGTTTTCCGATATAACTCAACTGTTTTAATGTACACTAGAACACTAGTAATAACATATAACGTGGCGGAGTTAGTTAGTGTTATATTAGATGCAACAATAAACTGTAAAACTCCAGCAGTAGGTTTGTTCTACCATGTGGATTTACGTTATAAATAAAAATAAAACGGAAAACGTTTTCCTCACCGTTAAACTCGAGAACGGCTGGACAAATTCGAATAAATATATTTGTCCATTATACCTTGAAATCCTAAGAAGTTTGTATGAAGAGAAAAATTTAAAAACTTACTTAGGATTTTTTTTAAGTTCTGCATAAATGGTATCATTTATGTGTAATAATCCAAATTTAACTATACTAAACCGCTGTTGGCAGTTTCAGCTGGACAAATTGGCTCAAACATAGGTTTACATTTTAATTGTATAAAATATTAACTGTACAGTGATTAAACAGAAGTGTTATGCAATTAGCAAATACAAAGTTAAAATATAATTTCTGCTCCATATTGCACCAGTGACGATTTTAAAATATACAATAAATGATAAATATATTATTTAAACACTAATCTTAATGAACAAAGCTGTAAGTGCTTTCACTTACTGTACACCAAACTGGTGGGGTTCCTTGAAGTTGTGATGTAGCATTTTAACAGTCCTTAAAAGAAAAACATGAAAACGAACAATCAAATTCCTCTACGATCCATTTTTGTAAGACTACAATTCGAAAAATAACTTCACTATGTAATACATTATAATTTTTTTTTATCTTAAATGACCTTATTAAGAATTTTCTCTTTATACCATAACTATATAGGAAGTAGGTAGCATATTTCTCTAGACCATAATAGGCTTCGTAATAGTAAGTATTTCTTCACCGGGAAGTAAGAGAAATTCCACAATGGAACTGGAAATACATTAGACGGAAAGATTAAAAGATACGGAAGTAATCTTATTTTACCGAAGTAGATTTCCGAGAGCTACATAAGTATACAGCTCTAATCGGGACAATAAGGTAAACTCCTCTGTGGCACCGTTAATAATTTTAGACTGTCTGAAGTATAATTGTAACCATAGTTGCCTCCTCAGACTTACGTATGTACATATCTTTTCTCTGTCATGACAACAAGGCGTGCTCAACCATGGGACTGAAATATCTTATACCAGATTTCTATGATAAGGGCTATAGTGGACTCTTTTGACCGAAATAGATTTCAGGGTCCTATGAATTTGTATTTTTGATCGGAGCAGCATATAATTAATTCCAAACAAACGTTATCCTACACGTACAAAACAAGATATAAGAATCTGTTTAAACTCTTACCCATGAACACGGAAATAGTATGTACCTGGTACATGCCTACTTACGTTTGAAAATATCATAACATTCCATCCTGTAAAATCGTAAGTGTCTTTAATAAGTATTACAACGACTTCAATTTTGAAAATTACGTGTTATGCCGGGGATAACAGGTAGTTCAAAAAGTAACGTACTAAACTTGGACTATTAATATTGAACGGTATTTGGTACCGGTTGGTGGGCATCCAGCTCGATCCGGCACTGAGTTTGTGTAGAAGTCTGGGTTGGATATAGCACAGATTAAAATTCTACCTAGGTCTGGGTACTTTTCATTAATTTTGGATTGATCTGTGTGTATATCTGTTGTAGTTGATTGCTAATAGGACATTGAAAACAATAGCAAACTATTATTAGATAATATTAGATCACAAAGCATGTTATCGTTTAAAATTCAAAGAACTAGGTTTATGTAGAGGTTACGTAAGTTGTTCTGTTGCAGCTGTTACCAGTCTCCTTCCGAACATTCCATTCTTGGAGAGTTAGTAGGATTTCGTACATATTCCATCATATACTAAAAAATGTTTTGAGGATTGAAATGTACCTTCTTCCTATTTTTTCAACGAACCGTAGATTAAAAGCATCTTTAAAATAAAGTGGCCTATTTTGGTTTAAATTTCTCCATCTTTAATTACAAATTTTTAACAAAGGATTCCTTTCTTTCTACATAATTTTTTTTTTGCTCTTTTGTTTCCATTTATCTAACTGTAATGAAAAATTATTCATTGTATCTAAATATAAGGATATATAAAAATGTGTGTGTTCATTTCAACATAGACATTAGGAATTTCAAGAACTGAATTTATTGAAAGGGGTCGTAAGTTGTGTACTACAGCTGTTACCAACATCTTTACAAACATTCAATTACTGGAGGTTTATTAGGATTTCAGACATTTTCCGTCAGTTCCTAAAGAAATAGAGCACTATGTTTTGAGGATTGAAATCTACCTTGTTCCTATGGTGTCAATTAAACCAAGATTAAAAATAACTTTAAAATTAACTTGCCACAGACCCAAAAGATTTCTTTCTTTTTATATAATTTTATTTTTGCTCTTTTGTCTCTATTTATGTAACTGGAATTGTAAAGTATTCATTGTAAATAAATAAAATTATAGATAAAAAGTTCTGTGTTCATTTCAATATAGACTTTATAAATGGCATAATAACGTAAGGTATCCGATTTCCTCTGTAGTTAGGGAATACTTGAATATATTTTTAATACAAAAATAACAATAACAAAAAGTCTTTTAGGCAGACTACATGTTGTAATCTGAAAATTGAGTGGACGGGCGTTACACTTTAAAGAGTTAATAAACCTTTAAAGCTTTTAATGCTTCTAGGGGGAAATTACATTTAATGTGGGATAATAATACTGTTACATTAGCCGCAGGTGTGGTGTTATGTCCGCCACTTTCCTGTTGGCAAACTTAGACCAACTTTCATCAATATGGCGATTCAAACGTTCAGTAACCGAACGTAACAAGGTAATATCACATATTGTTCATGTTTTATATAGATATATTTACAAGCTACAGTTTGTATGCTCTTTATTTAACAAACATTTTGAGATGTCCTTGACATATTTATAGCTAAACGAATTAATCATTAAATTTACACTTGCTTAATGTAACCTGGCTAAGGAGTATATTTGAATAAATTCGATAAAACCACTAAATGTGACATCCTGGAAAACTAAGAATTATTATTTTAGAAGTGATTTATATTAAATTTAAGATGTTTTTTAAAACAAGATAGGAATACGCCACACCCCGTGTCGTGTATTGGGCTTCACTTAGGTTTCATTCATTACATAGATCAGTCTACAGTTAGGATCTATGTATTGCAATAACAAAGTATAAATATAATTTTATTTTATTCAGTTTGTATCCATAATTATTTATAAACTTATTTTCTCGTTGCAATTTTTATCCATAATACCAATGTAAAATTATGAATAAACATGACTAAAATCCCAATGAGTGACATGCACCATCGTAAAGCTCTATGTTGCCTATATAGAGATGCCTATACGTTGCCTTCGATCTCGAGATGTCGTGCGGACTGACAGACACACGGGCAGACATTAACTGTTTTATCCACTCGAGCTATAAGTATCGCCAACGCTGAGCGAAAGCAGTGCGTTATCTGTAATTTCGTTTCTTTTTGATCATTTCTCTTTAATGAGGCAAGCAACTTGCCCCTCTATAGACATAATATAAACCACTAAGTAATGAAAATAGTTTATTTTTATTTAACGTTAGAAGTCCAATATGAAAAATGTTAAATTACATGCAAGATTACTAATTCTAGAGGTTAATCAAGTTCTACTAATCTCACAGGACTATCTTAAATTAAGTTTTGTCCAAAGTTTCTCATTGCGGTAATTCAAACTTCTTTCTTCGTGATAAATACTTTACATCTTCTGAAGCGTCTTTTTAGTACTATACACATAAACTTTTTTCAAAATAATTACTTTGAATAAAATTTATATAATATTGATATTGACGTAAATAATTTTAAAAGCATCCAGTTAACTACTGAAAGTCATTTCCAAAAACTTGTGTGCTATAATGAAAAACTTCGTTTGGATACTAACCTTAGACAGACAAGCATACAGTACAAAATATAGATTGTATGGTATTGGCTGAGATACACTAACCCATATCTATTCTCTACATATCCGCTATTTTGGCAAAGTAGTAAAGGGAGAGCAAGTCGTAGAAACCATTTTAGTAGGTATCCTTAAGTAAACAGATTTCTTAAAACATTTACTTAACATAAGTAAATTAAAAATTGGTTCTTCTTATTTCACATTTATAAAATTAACTTATTTCTTCTAATAACTCTTAGGCTCGGCATATTTAAACTATAATTTTACTTCAGTTTCCTATGGGTTTTTAATGCTATTCTAATATTATAAATAAATATTTTTTTTCGTAAAAACCAACATCAGGCTATTTATAAACTGTGTAATCATAATTCATATTACACGTAATTCGAGGTGATAAAGACTTAACAGCTGTTTCTCTATCTGCGACATTTCTACAGACTCCTGAATTTTTGATAAAGTTTCGATGTAACTTAAACATTTGTAATGGTATTGTAACGTTTTTATACATTTTGTAATGTTCTGACTACAAAATATTTGATGAGGTTTAGTGTGACTCTTCTTACACAAAATTACATATTTATATCAAGCGATTGGCATCAAATTGTAGATTAAAATATCAAATATTACACAACTTTTAATTTTTATCAGAATTAGATTAACAAACAATCTTATTTATAAGGAAAAAACTTTTATTATTTACTGTATGACTATGATACAATAAATGAAAACAAAATTTGTTATTATTCCTTCAGATACAAAAAAGCTGTACTAGACTAATGTTACTATGAGAAAACCATCATAGTTTATTTTTAGACGCATTATATAGACTAACTACACATTATTTATAGCTCAATATGTAAGATTATTTCTCTAAAATACAGCATAAATCTTCAATAAACAGAGATTCAGTTCAGGCGTCCCTTATGGTTCCAGCTTTGATCCTCTGTTATGTTCATATATGTTTATGACATTACATTAACCATGAGTTTTACAGTCATGATATTTAGATTTGATATTTATTCTGGATATAATTCGGGCTTAAACTATTTAAATTTTCAATGATGACATTGATAAATTGAACACAACACAATACACCAAAATTAATTTAACGAGGTGTTTCAAATTATTTCATATCACAAATACTATATTCCCAGGTTGGTAGATTATAGTTTTACATAAAAAGGACAACAGAATGATCTGCAGGCTATAAACGCTGTTGGTATTGTGCGAGCAAGAAAATAAAAGTGAGGTTTATGTCGGGGCGAGAATAGAAACACAACTCCGCTCTAACAAGCGAAAGTTAATGTAAATAAACCGCTACTTCCGTGTCTGTTTACGTCATAGCAATGTCTATAATATTGGGAGAGTCTGTAAAATTTTATCCAGTAACAATGTTAAAACTCAGATGTGGAAGCAATTCAATTATTTGTTATTACGATACCTCCAAATCAGTTTATGTGACATTGCTACCAAACTTTAATATTTGAACGTATGTATTAGTCAGGACATAGATTACTTCATATAAAAAACTAATGTTATATAATCAATAACAGTATTTTATTGAATTGTAAACGGCTTGAATAATTTATTCACTGAACGAATTTCTCAGCTAAATGTGCTTATGTTTTGATAATTATCACCACATGAATAAATCACCCTTGATTGTCATTGCCTACTATAATTTTAAACACTATATTTTGTATCTGTTACATAACTAAGCAAGATTATTACTCTTAATAATCCAAATCGATTATAATACAAATTTGTAATTTTATAGTTGATGATGTTGCAAAAAACAATTAAAAAATTAAATAATAATAATTTGTAAACAACAATTTAAGACTAATGTATTAGTACTTAATGCACAACACAAAAGGTGCAGCAACAAGCCAATCATCATGAATGAAAGTTCAAAAAATACGTAACATATTATAAAATTAGTAAGACCGCTTCATATCCTTTTGCATTTTTCTGTTAGCGACTCTTCAATAAAAATACTAAACTAAATTATTATATCATATTAATACATAATCCATATACTTGGCCCATGAGTATTACAATACCTGGTTAGTCACATAGAACTAATTTAAATGAAGTTTTTCTCAAAAGTTTTATTCTGCTAAATTTAATCTTCTTTCAACGAGTTGAAAAATAACCCAGCTAAATCACTTTGTAAAGGATGATCTTCTAAATATTAATGTATCACTTATATCACTAATAACACAATACTGCAAGTGGATGAAGGGATCTACTAATATTATTCATTACATGGATACAACTAAACCCGTAAAATGTATATTGCATATGGATTTTAAATATGCAAGTATGGTGACAACATTGGATCTAAAACCAATTAAATAAGTGAAGTAGGCGCTAGACCAGTGCTTGATAAGTTTTGTTCTCAACAATTCACTCTGTTGTTTTTATTTTTCTCTGAGACAGAACTAGGTACAAGAGCAGTGCAGAAAGTTTAAAAAAAACAATGCCCCACGCCTGCATTGCTTGGATTTCATCACCAGTTTGTGCAAGATGCTTGTTTAGCTTTAGCTACAAACTTGGTTCTTCCCCAACTGGTGTATTCTTTCTTCACAGTAAAAACAATTTACCAAATCACATGTGAGGAGTGAAATACACCATTATTTATTTAACTCGAGAAATGAAGCTTTATACGATATTTAAAGTTACTGGGCTAATCGTATGATAGAGGTAGGTAATTAACTTTTTGTACTTATAATAAGCAAGAAATACCTAACCTTTTCCGTCAACATTGAAACAAAATCATTTGTGATCGATTTCCAGTATCTTTTTCATCCTGAGCTGTATAAGCAAATAAAGATAAATATTTAGCAAGGTCATTTGAAATACCGGAAGTAAGGCAGCTTCTCAGCGGCAGAAACGTCACGTAGGAAAGGTAGCGTCATCGGACGTGTCTGTCTCTCGGGGCACGTCGTCATCCAATAGTCACGTTCATTCATGTCAGATGACTTTATATGTCTTCTGTACATCTCTCACCTGGAATCATCATCATCATCATCATCGTCAGACGTTTCCGTTCTCACGGGTCGTCGTACACAGCCTCCTCCACTTTAGTCTATCGTTCCAGGTCTCCTCTTCATCCACCTGTATTTTCTGTAGTCCCCTTCTCTCTATGTCTTTCCACACTTGGTCCTCCCATCTTCCTCTCGGTCTTCCTCTTGGTCTTCTTCCTCCTTCCTCCTTCACCTGGAATATTATCTTAAATTCACTTAAAAAGCTCTGTATTAGCTTGAAGTACAGGATTATTTCATATATACAATAGTGTATAAAATATTTGTTGCTATAATGCTTTAATTACTGTACTTACTTGAAAACAGTGTATATCGTTAATATTCTAAAAATATATATCAAAATATTCTAGCGAACGTTTGATAAAACCATTTGACTTTTTTTATCTTTCACCCTTTTGAATTTATTGTATCCACTTATTCACGGGGCGTTTTGAATCCCACAAATTAATAACCAGTAGTAATCTGATTTCTGTCTGTCTTTATCTGAAATTTATTGAAAAGATTTATACCACCTTGAAGAACAGGATGATGTTAAGAAATATAACTACTGCTTCACAACTGTAATTATTGAAATTGCTCGTAAATTTAATATCGTTTAAGAGGATATTTTATAAAACTAATTGAATCAGAAGTAACTGATATTTTATTCTCACAAACATTAAAATAACTAGATTTATTGAATCCAACTATTAACTGGGTGTTTAGCGAAGGATTTACGACCGACTTCTGTCTGTCTGTACGCACGACAGTTATTTCTGCATCGGTTTTGAAAATGGTGAAATTGGTCCACTGGAAACTCGACTTCTCTTTGTCAAGGAAGTGAACCTAGTTAAATTTGTCTTATGAACGACTATGTTGGGTACGATACAAACATAAAATATAAAGTTTAATAATCAATAAAATTATCATATCTCTAATAACTGGCAAGGTCAACCTATAACAATTTTCAATAACTAATCAACATATATTATGAAGTTATTTTGTTAGATTTATTGGTTTCATACTGAGCTTGAACACGTTAGCTTAACCAGCAATAACATATTTTTAACAATTTAAACGTTATAGGAGTTTGTTACTGTTGACTAGGATTACTGATGAAATACTAATAGCAGTAGTGTAGATATCATGGTAGTCCTAAAGTTTATATTAATTCACTTGCTTGTCGGTGTTTTTCAAGTTACCCTTTTAAATAGGGGTGTGGGAGTTTTTATAACCAATGAAATTTCACTGGTTATCTCACTCCGTATAGTGATTATATGGCCAACCCAAGTATTAATTAACCTTGGAAGATTAGAATGTAGTGTTATTGTGTTAGAACTTGCAAGCAACTCATCGGTCATCATTCAAAATGCCTATTTTCTTGTACATATCATATTATGAAGTAGATTTAGATGAAAACGAAGGGGACATAATCTAGTCCATGATTTACAAGGAATTAGAAGCGGTGACCATGCATTTGGAGCGGCAATGTTCTGAATTTGTCCAATTAAAAGCTGCCCATACTGTTTTAGCCCACCAGTTCTCCAGTGAGTAGTATGTAAAAAAATGTATACTGACAAGAGATTTGAGTTAAAGCAAATTACATATAGTAGGTCTGGAATTACATAAGATTAATTATATACATTTAAAAAGCAAAATTCTATTAAATTTGAGTAGTTTTGTGTTTTCAACATTATAAGTTTGGTAATGGTGATGATTTAACAACTATTCATTCGTAGGCATGTTTATGTAGATTTGAATTAATAGAATAAAGAAACGTAAAATTTGCACTAATATTTTACCAAGCCAGAGATCGGACCAAAGTAGTAATTCTTTCACTTTCCGGAAATTGAAAAATTTTTTATTTTTATTTTATATTGTACAATTTCCAATTTTAATAACCTATACTTAAGAACTCTTCATATCTTTATGCGTTTTGTCTTCAAGATTGATGCTGGACTATAAATTACTAAGGACACAATATAATTATCTTTGGCATTGTCTATCCTACTTTTGACTAATATATTTGATTATAAACTCTGATAGCAATTTAACAATAGTAAACCGTTTTAATTAGCACACTGATTAAACAAACACATGCGACAAAAACACTTACAGACAACGTTTACTCTTTGTTATAAACTAAATCGCCTTTAAAGGATTGGAGCAAGGAATTATTTTGGTTATAAATCACCAAATTAGTTATTGCTTACATTACGCTACGTTTTCTTACTTACTAGTATTAACAGAAATAAAACTTAATCAAAGTTTATAAAAACACTGTTTTTATAATTATTATGATATTTATTCGTTAAGTTTCAGAAAACGAAGAGCAATGACTAACAAAAATATTGACAAGAACAAAGTAATTAAATACTTCGATTCCGTGACCGGGTACTCGACAGTTACTCAGAATGCAGAGTTTCGTCGCTTCTTTGATATGTTCTATGAATGTGCTCAGGTAATTCTCCTGACACATAAAGTACCTTACGCTGCTCTAGAGAGCTGTCTTTTCTATTACTTCTATCTGAAAGAAACTTTTGGCAAACTATGTGTTTTATGATTTGGAGAATATTTTCCAATGTGAACGATTAAGAGTGACCGTAGAATATTTAAGCTTAGGTAATCCTTGTAAATGAAAATCAATGTATGTGGTGCGAATTTGTATTGTGCAGATTTTTGCCTTTGTGACATTTCATACATCTTTCAACTCTTATTTAACATAAACCTGATACAAATTAATTAATAATAGAGCACATTAAAATAATTTCTTGTTAGTTTTAAGTAGTGAATACAAAAAAATGTATGTTAGAATGTATTTCCTGCATGATTTTTTTCTATCTGACCGAAGGAGATTTCAATAATGGATTGAGCTATAGATTTGAAGTGTTGCAATTGTTATGCCACATGTGCGTGAAGTATTCCCACCTTGTATTTAAATTAGGAAACTTTGCAACTTAATTTTTTATTTTATAAGTTTTTTAACTAAATTCTTGCATACTCAGATATATATTCTTACTATGAAAACAAGCAATCACATATGTTATGAACTGAACGAATAATTAAATATTACAACCGAAAAAGTATGTGAACATTCATAATCACTGACGTGTGAATAGGCACCCTCACATGCAAATTAAACTGTTCTAATTAAAGTTTATCATTAATATATCAGCTTATTTGTAACTAATTCTAATGTACATTGTTACAAAAATTCTATATTAAAAGAATAACGTGTTAAAGTTCGTTATCGTCAACAGGGCACTTTTAGTAACGATGTCCACGATTTCTGTTATATTGCTTTTATTTATATACATTTTAGGTTTTTGGAGCAATTATATACCTATTGTTTCTCCTTACTTACGCCACTGTATATAATTCTTGTATATATTAAATGTTTCCATAAATATATTTCGTATTCAAATCAGATCGATAGAACATGAAACGTCTGTGGGAATTCTGGAATGCGCAATTTTAGATCCTGTGGCAGACATAGTGTGTATGTATTAAAGTTAAAATGTCTGCTGAAATATCTGTATAATTTTAATACTAAATAAACTATTCATTATTAATATTTATGTTGTATATTTCAGGACACAGTAGAATACGGGGGAAATTACAGCTTGTTAAAAGAGGATGTTTAAATATTTTCTGATAAACTTAGGTTTAAAATGTGTGCCTTGGAAAAAACGAATGGTTATCTAAATTCTATAGGTTTGCATTATGAGGGTCAAGGAAGTTAGACCAGAAGTCATAAATCAAGTGACCCTTTGACAGGTCATAAGTCAGGTATCGTCACTCCTGGTGACGATACGTCGTTCAGCACTTGTAAAGTGAGTCAAGGTCACCGATAACATCTTTATATTTATTATTCTGTTAATATGTCACATTTATAAAATTATTTACTTTAACATAAAAGTAACCGATAGAATTAGTGTTTGTTGATTCAGTTTACGTACTAAAATGCGCGTATGATGCATTTTTTAATCTCAATAAGGACAAAAGTATTACCTTCAAACTTCGGTTTTTCCACTAACATTTACAGTCATATTAAAACGTTATGTCTTTATTGTTCGACACATTCTGTATAAAACTTGTTCTCGTTTATGGCCAGTAGAGCTTTAGTACTCTTTTATTATTTCCTGTTCTTTTAGAAATTTATTCAAAGTTTTCTAATAGAATTCTGTACACATATTTACAGATATAAGAGCCTTTCCTGTTCAATAAAAATTATCATTTAAAGAGTTGAACGCTCATATCACAGAATAAATATATAGCGGTTTTAGTGGTAGGGATTTTAAACAATAAAGTTATTTACAATATAAATTGTACGGACTGTTTAAGAACATAATTTTTCATACATACATTAACACGCAGTCAGGTTATGCCGAGATTCGACATGACTTCTTTGGTTTAACACCGACAACAGTGAAAGCGGTAAACTCCACATCAATTAAACCAAGTCCAGAACTTTAAACGAGTTTGCTGTTTGCTTCTTAAACTCATGAGTGATGATGAAGCGCGGTGGTGCTCTTTGATGACAACT
This sequence comes from Homalodisca vitripennis, assembly GCF_021130785.1. Taxonomy (NCBI): domain Eukaryota; kingdom Metazoa; phylum Arthropoda; class Insecta; order Hemiptera; family Cicadellidae; genus Homalodisca; species Homalodisca vitripennis. The sequence continues at coordinate 21,628 of NW_025778834.1, read as the reverse complement.
TCCATTGAGTGGTGAATTGAGTAAGGCGTTAAAATCACAGTTAATGAACAAATGGAAAATGTAAATTAAAAACCTAAGTACTTTTCTTCCAGTCGCCTTGAAATAAAAATTACAACTGAATTCAGTTGCCACTACCATAAGTATCTCACTAATTTTAATTAAAAAATTAAGTAAATATATCTGTATTTATTCAGGCAAAATTAAGGCTAAAAAGCACTTTGTAACACTTAACTGGGAGCCAACAAAGGTATTTTTCTTAAATCGTATTTCCCTTCAAATTGAAAATCACAATCTTTAAACGAAGAATATATAACGTGCCCACAGATCTACAACATTTTAAATAGTCTGAGTAAACATTGAGAACCTCACTATTATACAGAATGTTCAAAAATAGATGTCACAAACTTCTATGGATGATAGTATTCATCAGTTCCTTATATAGGTCAAACAATGTGTGTCGTTTAGCCGCTAGCTGCCATTTGGCATTTTTATAAAAAAATTGATGTCTCTAGAACTATTTATGCTAAGGAACTAAAGTATGTACGTAGATGGAATAGAGAAAAAAGTGTTGTTATTTTCTTTAATAATAACAAAATAGCATATGTTGAAAATATTTTACATCAAATAATACAAACACTCGTATAGTCCTGAAAAGATTTTTGGTACCAATTATTTGAAACATTATATTACAATTGAGGAGATAGATGTAAAACAGGCGTATGCCGGCATACGCCCTTTATCGGGAGATGGCAGTTTTAGCTTCTCCGTGTTTTCAATAAACAGTCTGCTGAGTTTTATTCTTGTATCTCTATGTTTTGATTTTTGAAAATTTTAATCTTAAAGAAGTAGTTTTTTCTCTTAGACAGTATAGGTGGCCAAAATAAAAACAAATTAATGTCAACATTTTGTAGCTGGTTGGCTATGGATCTTCGAGTACCTGTATCTCATTTGTTTCCCGTAAGAGGTCATAGTTTAGGCCAGTGCGACAGAAATTTTGGGGTTTGCGGGAGAAAAATTAAAGCAGAAGAAAAGATCCACACCCTTACAAAGTATATAGATATTGTTTCAAATGCAGGAGTAAATCCTAGCCCCTTCATCGTAAAATATGGTGCGCCCATTGTAAAAAAGTGGTCGGAGGGATTCACAACAATCTTGAAGAAAAAGATTCTTTCCATACAAAGTTCGTTCAATATACAATCGTACTGCAGGCTGAAGAATCCTTCCTCAGGTGGTGTGCTTGCTGGGAACTCCTACTTTGGACCTTTTCAGCCCTTTACATATTTAAACAAACAAGATTTGTTACCAAACATGTTTGACAATCTTCCACCAGCAGATAAGGTAATGATGAATCCTGCAAAAGTAGCCCATGTCAGATGTTTGTTTAGATTTTTAAATCCAAGTTATGTATAGTGGTATGAGAGTTTATTTGAAGGTTCTTATGCATATGAAGTTGGGTGTATCTCTAAAGAAGTACAAGTAAATTAACAGTTTTATTCATAAATGATTGAAGAAAGTTTAGACACACATTCCTTTTTATTTAAATAATTTGAGTTTTAACTTAAGTGTTTTTCCTTATTACTTGTAATACAACTACTTGTATTATTGAAGTTTAAATCAATCATTATTCCACCCCCTTTACTTATTATTATAAAGGTTTTGGGAGACAGGTATGAGAGATGAAAAAAGGGATTATAGATGTAAAAAGGGCTATATAGATTGAAAAAGGGCGTATAAACAAAATGGCTGAATATCATCTCTAGAGAAAGGGCGTATGTATCACTTTTAGTTTCTACACATTTATAATATTTTTGATAAAAGAAAACACTGAATTTCTCAGCAATCTTTTATATTACGAAATAAGCAACATTTTTTATCTTACACATAAAACTCGTAAACCTATCACATAAAAGGTAAAGTTGGTTCAAATCTTTGCAAGCCTATTTCTCAGTTCATGATCTCGACCATCAGTCTTTTTTACATCTACCTCCTCAATTTCAACGGTACTTGTTTCAACCAAAGCCGTCAACGCATAAACGAACTATACCACTTGAAATATACTCTTGCACAAGCCAGGAGCAAGAAATAACTGATGACTCCCAACTGTGACATTTTAGTACGTCTGGCTTCTGTAAGCGTATATTCAAAATGGTCGTGCTCGCTTATGCGTTGACGGATGTTGTTTTTGAAAAGTGTCGTTGGAATTGTTATAAACATTGAGGAGGTATCTTTTAAGATTGTTTTAACATGTGTAAAACAGCTGATGGCTATGAAAAGACAACATTTTTGACAACATGGCTAGCGGCTAAACGAAAAATTTATCGATCTATATTTATAGGTCACCATTTGATTGAAATGGTGATTACTATCTCCCATAGAAGTTTGTGGACTCCATTTTGTGTACACCCTGATGATTGTATATATTGATGTATGTGCATCAATATAAAGATGATTACTCTGCAATATGATTATCTTATTTACTCTACATAGTAGCATGATGTCAAGGTCCAAGTACCATCAGCAATCAGTACATCATAGATTACGTAACATACACATCAGCGTACAGTTTGCTAACAAAGCCGTGCCGAAATAATATGAAGTTGTCATGTAACATTCTTCAAAACCATCAGCGTTGCTGTATTATAGAAGCCAAATTTGAAATACACCACAATGTAAACTATCATCAAAATCTTGATGATACTACAATTACATCACACAATTATACAAATAGTAACTTATAAAAGTAGCAAATAAATTCTAATTATAATGAATATGCTTAGTACATCCACATTCTCTCTCCTACACTGTACGTTTTATATAGAAGATTGTTATTATAGTTGAATACTGATTGAAATATAATACGAGAAGGATTCTCCGTTAAATCAACATTGTTATCAGCTCAGACAGGGCTGCTCTTACACTTTTCTACGACAACAGTTTACATAAAATGTATGTGCATTTCAACATAGTGACTGTGGATTTGTTATATACTCTCTTTCTCTCTTCTATTTTGTATAACATACACAGGAAAGTATACCACTGATTGAGAAACCGTGTTGACATCATCCGTGAGAAAAAACTGTTAATTTATTTTATGCATAATAACTGAGGTTTAATGTATTGAAACTTTATCGGAGTTTATATACCAATTACATAAACATCTTATCAACAGCTATCAAAAATTGCTCTGATTAGTTCTATATATGTGTAGTAATTCTAGTTTGTAAATTATACAGAAATAAATCTACTATAAAAAAATTTCCTCAATGAGTTTTAAAAGGCCAGGGTTAATAATGCACTGGAGAGCTGGGTAATAGCTAATATAAAAATATAAAAAGTTAATAATATTGCAAATTTTTTCATGTAAAACTGATTTCCGAGCCTTTAGTTAAACCATGTTTCTAATGTTCATGAGTTTCATTAAGATGATGAAATATTCCAGTTCAAGTTCGAAAAAGTTTAAAAGAACTTCGAAATCTTCGAGCTTCCAGTCAACTGTTAAATTATTCAATGTCTGTACTTTCCTTGTTATTATTTAAGCACCTGAAAATGTTTGAATAAAGTTTAAGTCGTTGTTTCTTTGTGAAAATAAAATTTGCACAGGTCGAATAAATCTTATTATTTAAATACCTACGATCTTTATAATATTTTTTATACACAAATACCTTTTAAACAATTGAAGAAGTACTTTTCCATGCAACAATATTTTCAACTTTTCATTGATAGTCCTTGTACTCTCTTACATGCAGTTTTTAGTGCCATTAGTGAAAGTATTGTCGTTTTTTGTTTAAAGTTTGTTATTGATGATGGCAGGTTTGAAAGGATAAAAGTATTTCGGACATTTTCCATCGTTATGTTTGATTGGACTCCAAGCAGCTTTTGAGTGTGTAATAACTGTTTGATTTACTTTCGTTAATTCTTGATGTTCTTTATTTTTGTTTGTATTAATACCTCCCCTACCTGACGAAGAGGATGGATACCAATTCCTGAAACGTTGTGTTATACCGTTTGTAACATATAACAATGGAAAATTCCAAATTCTGTTTGTTTAGTCTGCAAGCGTATACGATTACGTGTAACTCGTAATCCTCATATCTAACGGACAAACGAGAGTTTACATCAATATATGAGTGCACTTTAATATTATAAGAGGACATGACCTAATACCTTCTGTAGTATAAATCTAAAGTTTATTAAAACTTATTGAGGAAAACCGAATGCTATATTACAAGATCTTATGTATGGACATGTGCTATTATAGAACTTTTATTATAGAACAAAAATTTTCTGTTTTTGTATAAAAATTTCAAATCTTTAGGTCACTTAGCTTTCTATGCATCATGCAAGCAGACTGTCAAGTGCACAAACGAACGGAAATACATTTTGTCTAGCCCTTCCAGTGATAAGCTCTGCTAAAGCTTACCCTATTATGTGTAATATTTTCAGTTAGTACTATGTTGGTGATTTGAACTTTTACATTTAAATTAACTGTGTCTTTGTAGTGTATAAGTCAGACGATGTGTAGACTGCAGATATAGTCATATACAGTCTGGTACATTATTGCAATTGTGCAAAAACTTCTTTTGTACCAAGATTGACTATAAAACTCTATTACGCATAAAAAATATTGTCTTATTTTATATATTTTTATTCTAAATATTTGTCTTAGCTATTTATTTGAATTTAGTTATTTTTATATAGTTAGTAAGAGCTCTATAACATATTTGTATAGTTTTAGTCATAGTTTTAGTTATTTATCAATTATTGTGAACACTGCTAACAATGAATCCCACAATTTAATTAATTTTAATACTACAAACACTTTAATTTACCTACCGTGTTGAACGTTTTTTTGTCAGTGGCAAAACTACTTTTCAAGGCTACAGGTTACGCTCAGTCAATAAAGATAAAACCAGTGTGTAAAAAGATAACCAATCAATCATATTGTATGTTTATTTACAACAATGGTTTCAATTTCCCTATCTGGGCTGTACAAGCATTAAAACTTGCTAGAACCCTCACTTGTCGGAAGAGGTTTTATTACAGTGTTTATAGAGTCATTAACTTTTACAACTCTGTTTTTGTCTTTGTTGACATGTTTATTCGGTAATACTTTACACTAAATTGAGTTGCAATAAAAAGTTTCATTTTTAGTTGAATACAGTGCTTTATTCATACGATTATGGCTAAATATTGCTGAAATTTTCTATATGTTATGAATCAAATGTTATATAGAATGTTAAAATTGTTATTTACTTAGATTTACTGGTTTCCATAATACTTTTATAGACCCTTAATACCAAGAACAATAGATTTTATTAAGAGTTTTAATTTTGTTTACTTTTTATTTGGTTATAATGCATAAGAAATATTTCTACTTTAACGACATACTAACGTTTATAGGTGAATTATTTTCAAATTGCTTAATAGACTGAACATTAGCGAATCACTTGAGACTTAGGACAAATTACATTTATATCAGTCTATCTACCTGTCAATAATGATAGCAACGACAAAATAACAAAACAAATAATTCCTTTAAACAAATTTAGAATAATCATGTTTTTTATTATTAACATTAGATATTTTTATTCTTAGTCAACGTTACAAATTGGTGAGAATATTAAATTTTAGATCGCTTTTGCCCTTTAGTACCCTCCCTAGCTCATTTATACTTTTATTATTTAAACACCGCTATTAAGACAAACACATTGAACGAAAATTTGAAGGTATCATTTGACAAGATATCTAGAGAATGATTTCGTCTGTGATGTAAACTTTTATTTTACAAGAAAATAAACCGTTACAAATCTATTGATCAATGAGACGTTATTTAGTAAGTCATCTTAAATCAATTATTTGGAGAGAAATCATTCTCGTTAGTCAGGCATTGCAAATCAATTAATATATTGAGTGAAGAGATACTTTACTAACCAAAACCTGTTAGTAAATTATCGCAAATCAATTGACTGGAGTGAGATCATAAAGATCAGCAAGTCATCAATAATCGTTAAACATTAAATATATAATACAAATTAGTAATCTAAATATAAAAAATAAATAAAATAATAAAAATAAATACAATAAATAACCCACCGTAAATAAAATAGTTAACATTCAACACACGACTAATATATCCAGGAGAGAAATATTAACACTATGGGATATGGATAACAGTGTCTCGGCGTCTTCTCTTATCACTAACCGTCACTCTGACTAAGGGAGTGTTAACATGCTCCTTCCAGCCTTCCTTGTCACGATTGTGTCCGTTCCTATCTTTTACTGTAACTCAGTCATATTATTCCAGTTTCCTGTGATTAGTTTTTATTACAAAACTATTTAACTACTTAAAATATTTTATATGTACCATCTTGTAGATATAGTTTCTTATATCTATATAAGCAAAAATAATTCCATAACCAAAAGTGTTTTTGGGCTTGCTTTGTCTATAAGTATTTCTTTAACAGAGAATGTTAAATAATTCAAAACAACGAAAATAATCTTTAAACAACCGCTATATGTTTTTATCCTTCTTAGCCTGAAGAAGATTTAGGAAATTTTTTAACTCAACTTTGTTTAAAATAATGAAATCAATACTAGTGTGTATTTTCTCCAGCATTAAACCTTAATGAATACTTGAATCGTGGGAGAGGTCCGGCGATCATAAAATGTTTTTCATATTTAATTTGTTTTTAATATTGTTCTTCAAATATAAATTGAGATTAACTTGATACGTAATAAAACTATATATAACAATATAGACGAATATACCCTTAACTGTTTTGTTCTCTTATATTGAACCAAAACTTTCTCTAACATCGTCAAAATCTGTGTAATTCCCTGTTTCTTTTTTTAAAAAGCAGTTAATTATTATTTTATAGAATACTTATATATACATATATAAGTTAAAAATAAAGCTAACCATAAAAATATAGTTATTAAGGTGATTTTTTTATTTTGATGTTTACATCTCATTCAAGAAGATACTAGATTTTAGGTATATTATTTTAGTAATGTACAATTTAATTTTCAGTTTGTTTCATTTTAACTTAACTCATGGGTTAATGACAGACTCTCTGCCTTCATTAATTTAAGACAAAAATGTTATATACTTTCGCACTTTTTAAATTAATTTGAATACAGTTTCGGATTAACATTTGAAGCTAAATCTCCGTAGCCACTCAGAATATGGCAAGAATTTTACTTGAGTAACCAATTTGTTGGTAGTGTTAAACTAAAAACTTAGGGTAGGCTATTAGCTTAAACATAAATTACTACCTCCTATCACATAAGTTTAGTTACAGTAAGAAAGTATCCATTTACAGTATTCTTAATACCATTAAGGATTTTTTTATGAATTCTAAAACTCTGGAATTACGTGATACTAGTACACTAGTAGTTAATGCCTGTTGCTAAATTAGGAAAACAGCGTGTCCAATCCTCTAGTTTTTCGAACTGTTTGGAAATTTAAGTCAGAAACTTGTTTTAAGTATTGCAAATATTGTCACAACAAATATTTCACACTTAAAATAGTGATTATAAGAATAAAAAACTTTTCCAATTCAGGTAAGTTTCACGAGAATGCAACAACAGCTGTAAATAATATTGGACTATTAAGCCAGAAGGTAAAAACTTCCGAGCTGCTTTGTCATTTCCCAGATACTTAATTAAATTTAATCCCATTACTTCGTATTTTTCAAAATTCTATGCGGATAACTGAGGTATTTTATGAAAGGTCTCACAGTCTCACTGTTTACAATTGTTATAACAAAATCAACACTCTCAGATTTAAGTTTTCTATTTAATATAACACATTTGTAAGGATAATATGATTTTGGACATTTTCGATCGCTATAATTTATAAAAACAAATTAGTTGAGGACGGATATATACTCTCTCCTGTGATGTCATCAACCCTTACACGTAAAGTTAAACGTGACAACTAAATTCAAACTAAAATTAAATGATTAAACTATGATCACGAAACCGAATTTGGCAACATAATATGATGTAAACCAAAATCTCAAGAAATACCTGACTCGTACACTATCAGGATTTTGTCCAGGCTGGTGAGAATCAACCATATTGATGTCACTGAGAACCAACTACCAACACAATCTCACACGCAACAGGAAATGTGTCAGTTACAGATCATATTGTTAGTTTCATTATTATAGTTTAATATGTAGTAATGTACTTCAATAATAAGTGGCTAATATACCTTCCAGGTTTATGGAAATTTATCGCTCTATATTTATGATGGAAGACAGGACGTGGTACAATCAACTGGTTTTATAGCTCTGCCTGTTGCGAATAATAATATTTTTTTTCATATTTAATTTGTTTTTAATATTGTTCTTGAAATATAAATTTAGATTAACTTGATACGTAATAAAACTATATATACCAGTATATACGAATATAACCTTAACTGTTATATTCTCTTATATTGAACCAAATATTTCTCTAAGATCGTCAAAATCTGTCTAATTCCCTGTTTCTTTTTTTATAAAGCAGTTACTTATTATTTTATAGAATACTTATATATATATACATATATAAGTTAAAAATAAAGCTAAGTATAAAAATAAAGTTATTAAAGTGATTTTTCTATTTAGATTTTTAGATCTCATTCAAGAAGATACTAGACTTTAGGTATATTATTTTAGTAATGTTCAATTTAATTTTCAGTTGGTTTAATTTTAACTTAACTCATGGGTTAATGACAGACTCTCTGCCTTCATTAATTTAAGACACAAATGTTATATACTTCCGTGCTTTCTCATTACTTTGAATACACTTTCGGGTTAACATTTGAAGCTGAATCTCCGTAGCAAAATCAGAATATGGCAAGAATTGACTTGAGTAACCAATTTTTTGGTAGTGTTAAATTCAAAACTTAGATATTAGCTAAAACATAAATTCCTAGCTCCTATCAAATAAGTTCAGTTACAGCATGAAATTAACTATTTACAGTATTTTTAATACCTTTAAGAATTATTTTAATGAATTGTATAACTTTGGAATTGCGTGAAAAAAGTAGACTAGTAGTTAATGCCTGTTGCTACATTAGCAAAAAAGCGTGTCCAATCCACTCTTTTTTCGACTGTTTCAAAATATAGGTTAGAAACTTCTTTTAAGTATTGCAAATATTGTCACAACAAATATTTCACACTTAAAATAGTGATTATAAGAATAAAAAAGTTTTCCAGTTCAGGTAAGTTTTCACGAGCATGCAACAACAGCTGTAAATAAGATTGGACTATTAAGCCAGAAGGTAAAAACTTCCAAATTGTTTGCCATTTCCCAGATACTTAAATTTAATCCCATTACTTCGTACCTTTCGAAAATTGTATGCTGATAACTGATAAGGTGTTTTATAAAAGGGCTCACAGTCTCACTGTTACAATTGTTATAACAAAATCTACACTCTCAGTTTTAAGATTTCTACTTACTATGACACATTTGTAACAATAATAGGATTTTGGACATTTTCCATCGCTATAAATTTATAAAAACAAACTTGTTGAGGACGGATATACTCTCTACTGTGTTGTCATAAACCCTTGTACGTAAGGTTAAACACGACAACTAAATTCAAACTAAAATTACAGATTAAACTATGATCACGAAACCGAATTTGGCAATATAATATGATGTAAACCAGAATCTCAAGAAATACCTGACTCGTACACTATCAGCATTTTGTCCAGGCTGGTGAGAATCAACCATATTGATGTTACTGAATAGAACCAACTAACAACACAATCTCACACGCAACAGGAAATTTGGCAGTTACAGAACATATTGTTAGTTTCATTATAATAGTTTAATACGTAGTAATGTACTTCAATTATAAGTGGCTAATATACCTTCCAGGTTTATGTAAATTTATCGCTCTATATTTATGATGAAAGACAGAATTGGTACAATCAACTGGTTTATAGCTCTGCCTGCTGCGTATAACGAAGTTGAAGACCGCTGTTACTGTTGGAGCCTCAAAACTTTATGTCTTCATGACTGGGTCAGTTGTATCAGTAATAGCTTCCGTTACTTCTTTTCTGTAATTTTCAATAATAAAATATACACCAAGTTTAATTATATATATATATATATATATATATATATATTTGTGTGTGTGTGTGTGTGTGTGTGTCATGAAAGTCTATCTGTTCCCAAATTATGACTTTAATACGTTTAAAATTAGTTTACATCAATTAAATTATAATTGAAGAGAGAGAGGAAGAGAGAGAGAGAGAGAGATTATTTTCTTAACAACAAGCTTATCGATATACAAAAACATTCCTTCAAGATCCGGTAGCTTCCGATATATCCAGTAGATCCACTTTTTCGTTTATTAAGAACAAGAACTATTATATTATCTTTTTGATAATGTTATAACGTAGCTGTAGTAAGAAGAGTTAATTCAAAGTGAATTAAACTGAGGAAAATTCTCCCCATCATTCTTTGGGATCGTATCTAAATATTGTAGTGAATATAATAATGCACTTAATGAGACAATGAGAACAAGTATTCATGTACATTTACACTTTTTTATGTTTATGTTTATTAAATTAATTTCTTTTATTTCGAATTTTAGATGTCATTGAATGAGTCACTAGATCTTATATTAATTATTATAGTACTTGAAGATTAAATTGAAGTTTATTTCATTTTTATATAAGTGCTTAGCAAAATTATTTTAGGAAAGATTTTAAAAATAAATTTTGACCTCCTAAAATTTTTGAGATATTGTTTCTATTTTTTGTGCAAAAATTAAAAGAACTGATGTAAACATAGTTTGATTTATTATAACGTAATCAATTATTTATTATTATTGGAAATTGGGGCATTGACTTGTATTAAATACAATTTTGAATAACTTTGATGGGACTAATAATAAAATATAGAAATAATAGTCTTTTGTACTTAAAGTTTCAATTTATGGGCCTACTGCATGAAACGAAAATGATCACAGTTCTCCTTTAAACATTAATCCTATTAGCGTTCTAATATAAATGTCTTTTATGGGCTGATGTATAGCCAATTCAGATTTTTACTACGAAATTAAGGGAGGGGGAGTTGAATTTTGAATTGTTATGTTTTTGAAGGTGATTAATAGGTTATTAGTAAGGAAGATTACAGGAAAGTGGTGTATGAAGTGTTTAGTTCTAAGTTAAATCCAAACAGCTTTTATGTCCAATCCGATTTATTTTTGCATACAGTTTTATTTTTGAATTTTCACGTCATTACAGCTATAGCTATAGTAAGAAAGTCCAAAACACCATTTGGGATTTTTTCAAACTTAATTCACACATTTAGGAATTACGTGAAACATACAGACTAGTTGATAGGGGATTTTTGCTAAATTATGAAATAGCGTTTTGAACCACTTCCAGCGTTACAGTACCAGCATTAGAAACTTGTTCCGATTTATTACAAATATTGTTAAAAGAAACGTATTTTGCATAAAACTCTTGAATGGACTGGAACATTTTCCACAGTTATTCCAAAAATAAAAAAACTTTCCAATTAATACAAGTTTCACGAGCATGCACCAGCAGCGGTAAATAATATTCGAATATTAAACCCCCACCCTCCCCCCACCATCGGACTATTACTAATCCTAAGTCCCATAACTTCATCTTTCGAAATTTTATGCCGATTACTCACAAGATGTGTTATGAAAGGGTTCACAGTGGACCGTTTTCCACATTTTCCATCGCTGTAAATAAATAAACACACTAATATTTGAAAATAAAAAATACACTTTTTTCTGTGATGTCAAAAACCCTTATTTCGTACCGTTAAACATGAGAAATAAAATACAACTAAAAGTTACGACATTGAACACTAAACCAAACACATTAAAAATTATGTCATCAATATCGCAAGTAAAACTTGTTTCGCACATCAACAGAAGTACGTCCAGACTGGTGAAAATTAACCACAGTGACGTCACTGCACAGAAGCAAGAGCACTGACAATACACGTCACACGCACCAGGAAAGGCGGAGGACTAGGAAAAATATAAAAGTCGGCACTTCCTGTAGTATTGCGGCGCTTTGTCTGAAACAAACATAACATTCTTCGACTAGGTGTCCAATATGCCAATATATATCTTTAAACATACACAAGACACTTAAAAGTAACAGGTACGGCTGTGAACTTGCCGCACATTAAACTAAATTTGACTGCATATATGTTCTGTTCTGTATGTTAAAAAATCAAGCAATACCTGACTGTACACCAAAAGTTAAGGTTCCGGATTGATGAGCATATTGGATGATTACTGCAAGAAACGAGAAGCACTAACCAACACATGTCATACGCAACAATATATTCCGTTGGCATTTACGGAATATATTGTTGTTTTAACATGTTATGGTGACATATTTATAACAAGAGTTTACGTAGCACCTGCTTCAATACTTAAAATATAAGTAACTAATACAAAAAATACCATCCAAGACAATATATGGGGCCTATATTTATGACATAAGACGGGCAGAGAGAAACATGTATTATTCCTTACTTTCCTTCTATAACTTTTCAGTAATAAAATGAACAATAACGTATGTTTTGAAATATATAGTAAGTAATTTCTTTAATTACTTTTCAATATTTATTACATATTTTTCAATGAATCGGTGTTTCTTTGATACTTATGAATTTTTTTATTGGTTTAGGCATTTTCTCGTAATACATAGACAACTCATTTGAATTTAATCGTTAGACAGTTTTCTTTAACATCTTTATCTTATTGCCGTGGCTTAATTAATCGTCCAAATCGAGCAGAATTATTTATGCTATTGAATGTGTTAATATAAGTATTTTTAATTTAGTAGCATTTTCATAAATGATATATAGTTTATTGCACTTTTAGTTTGGTGTTTTAAATGAAACAACTAATATTACCTTATTGAATTGTTATAATAAATCACATCTATTAAAAGAATTACAATTATTCAAAATTAAAACCACACTACATTTTTTAAAGAAACAAAATTTTTTTCTATGCTATAATTAATATTTAAACCGAAGCAATTCAGAATAGAAATTCTATATATTTTACACGAATTTTGTCTTTAAAATTAACAATAAAATGAAACAAAATAATAGCAGAGTTAGACAATTGTGATTTGTATTATGTGTGTGAAATTTCTATATACTAAATATTATTACAATGTATCCCTGAAGGTATGAGACATTCATACTAATGCATTGATACGCTTCTTATTTATATTAAATTAGTTTTAGTTTAGTAATACTAATATAATATAATTCATTCTATACTTCTTTTATAGAATTCACAGCACATAAACTTGAAACCAATTTAATTGTTACTCTCAGATAGGAAAACAAGAAAAAGAGACTGAATTTACAATAACATCGCATTAGGTCGAGAAAGCAATGTTAATTTATATAAATATAAATGAAGCTGGAAAATTCACAGCTCCGTGGCTCCTTTTGTAAAAACTTTGCTTTATGACGCGTTGATAACTCGTGAGGGCGGAGGGTAAATGAGTTACGCAGCAATATTTAAATGTTCAAATGTGTCTGAATCAGTGGTGAAGATGTACTAATACTTTAATTACGTTCTTCGAATATAATTAAAAGAAATTTAGCATATACCATTCATCCCAATGTGATGTGTTTCTTCTTGTGATAACACTTAATATATACGAATGATATACACAATTTGTTAAAAATAATAGTTATAATTTTCAATAAATAGAATTTTAGTAAATATACCAATCATACAGTTACAAAGACTCTATAGTAGGAAGGGTAGATTCAGTTCGAAACACAAAAAGACTCGGTTGCTCTACACTACTTTGCCATCGTGTATAAAGATATTAGTGCAGTCAATTATCCACCTGAAGAGGCAATGAAAACACCTCTTCACGAAGAGTAAACTTTATATTGCAGGCTAAGTGTCTTTGATGACAAAACGATGCAAAGAGTTTTGTTTTGATCTTCGTCGCCGACGTTTATTTCTCCTGGGGACAGTCGTTTCGTAGACTCCAAATTTCAGGAATCAAGTATATGGTTAGCATCTGATATCTGATGATATAATAAGATGATAGATTGAACCCACCTCAACATTTACACAGAATCAATCCCTCCCAAAATAGCTACTTTATGAGCATTAAACTAGGTTGCTCCACTATGCTTAAGGCAACCGATAATAGTAAGATTTGTTTTTAAAATTAGAGTATTGGTTCAATTGACACAGGAAGTGTAGTAATAAGATAAACAAATAGGGAGAATAGAATAGATTTTCTGGAGTGATAAATCAGGATCCTGGTTATACCCGGTTTTATGATATTGAAATAAATTATCTTTAAAACGTGAGTACTTGTTCGTTTAAGAGTTCAAAATCGATTTATTATGTTGTATTGCCAAAATATCTGTTATGAATTATACTAGGAAGCTTAATTTCCGTCTGTTGTAAATATTCGAGTAGAACCTGTAATAAAGACAGCAAGTACCGATTTTGTCACGTTTGGATAATCCAATATTTGTCCAGAAGCAGTTATATAGGTGCAAAAATAAATTGAAGATTACCAAGACACAAATTTATTGTTTTGTTATAGATCTAGTTTACTGTGGAGGATAATTACCGGTGCAGGAAATATTACTGATTTAATAATAAAGCTCTTAAATGCGAGTTACAACCCCCCTCACATCATCTACATAAGGGGACAGTTAGGTAATATATGCCATTCTGGATCATACCCAATATAAACATTTAATAAAATACCTAGGAGTAGTTTCACTGTCATCACTTTATGTTTTTTCACATTTAAAATATTATTTTAAAAAAAATAAAAAACTTAATGACTTAACCAGTATTCACAAATGTAACAAAACATTAAAATTATTTAAACACAAAAAATGTGGATGTACGTCATGGATATATGTAAATAGTTTTGAATATATGGGAATAAAAATGTATATAATTTTACAAGATAATGCAAAGACATGATACGAAAAAGTCCGCAGTTAAGAGCTTCCTAGTTGAAAGCTGTTATGTAAGAGTATTTTAAAGTAATTAAATTCTAACTTTGATTAGAGAAATTTATTTTTGGCTTGGTGATCTTTGACTATTCTTTGCTGTACATTCAATAACAATAAAGTCTTTTAATCTTAAATCTTAAACGTTCTTACGTTCTTGAAAGCTATAGCTGTAAGTAGGAACAGTTGCGCAACTTAACAAATCAGTATTAACAAATATAAATTGCTTTGTTTGCAGGCGATATGAGTCCGAAAATAGACAACGTCTAGTAATATCTAACGGTTTTTGGAACTTGTGATCATAGCCTATATCTGGTTAGATCAGTTATAGGAAAAACTTTTGTATGAATTGAATTGAGAAATAAACTTCAAGTAAACTTTGCACTAATTAAGTAAATATATATTTCATAACTGTGTATTGTAGAAAAATCCATGCTGTTACCATATTTTATTTTAGTAAAAAAATCGAAAACAATAAAATTGTATTTTATTTTTATCATTACCATAAAAAACATAATTGTCAAAAATAAGGTGTTGAAAGAGTAGTTAAATATTTTGCTTTATATTTTGGCTTTTCAACTCACGTTTTATCTACCACACTATGCTGTCCTGACACTATGGCACAATGTTATAGTCATGGCAACGTCATGAAATCGAATTAAATATATACATGAGAAATATAACTTTCCAATATAAATTATAATCATAAATATCACAATGCGCAAATCGTTCTACAATATACAGCATACCGGGATTATAAAACTCAGTGGAAAATCTACTCAGTGTGAAGTAAACGAGCTGTGAAATCGGAATTAAATACCAAGATTGGAATTCGAAACTGTCCAATAAAAATCCAAGAGTGGAAAACCGTTGATCCTTTATTGACCAGCCGAAGCTGAACTGGAATTCTGTCGTCGGCTTTATTGCATTCCATAAACCCATTATAATTATTACTTTTAATATCGATTTAAAGGTTACCACATTGGAAGTGAATTTTCTATGCGTACTAGTTTCATTGCATTTAACCACTGTCATGATAATTAAAATGTCTTTTTTATTTTGTACCTCAATGTGTCTCTTTGGTTTATGCTTTAGTTGTATATTTGAAAACAACATTGTGTTAAGAAATGTGACATTTTAAGATGGGAGAAGTAAGTAGTAGTAAAATGTAGCTTCTGGGACAGGACCTTTGACCCCTGTTATCTCTCTGCGGGGGGTCCTTATCAGTGATAACCTTTTGACATTTCCGCATATTTTAAGATAAGCACGTGCCAGATAACCTTGACCCCAATTAAAAAAGCAATTGACCTCAATTAAATAACAATTAGATAAGCCCGCGAGGTCGCTACTATTGTTTACGTTTCGTTATCGGCACGCGCCGGTTCGTATCGCGAATTCTTCACCTCTAGGTCATTGAAGTTGATATTATTGTTTACTTTCATCCCACTTTTGGAGGAGAAAAAAAACATTAAAATGTTCAGCAGAAGAACAAAGAAAAGCTTACAATTTAAGAGTTTTGAGAAATAAGTATCAAATATTCTACGAGAGACGTGAAGGTGAACGAATTCAGAGCTCTTTCGTTTCATCTTCGACTTGGACGTGGGGTGATTCAAAATATTACAAAGCACAGGTTTCACGTCCAACGGATACAAACAACTGCGTACAAGACTCTCAAGTTTCAAGTAGTGGCAGCTAGCTCTAAGGATGAAGATTTGAGGACCGGTTACAACTTTTCATAAAACTTTATAATTGAGAGTAATAAAAATTTTGTGAAAGATTTACTAGTAAAAAAAATAAATTTTATATAATTTTTGTTTTGATGTCTTAATAAAGTTAGAAGAGAGTTTCAGAAGATGATTGGTACAATTCATTCGTAAACTTCAAATTGCAGAGAAAGAAAAAAAGATTGTTGAAGATTTACTAGTTAAACAATTTTATGTATATATTATATATATGTTTAATATAAATATAAACTTTTTTACTGAGGTATTAATTTTTTATTTGTGTTAACATCCCAATAAAGATAGAACATGATTGGTATAATATTCATATATACTAAGCTTTGATATCAATTGACCTGACCTCTGATAAATGTTTTATCTAACAACCAATTTAATTTTTAAATGAAGCACTATTTGTCCTCTATTTACCCTTGTTTACTACATTTTGTCGACACGTGGTCACCTTAAACCTTTAGAATGATTAAAACTGCAACTTTCTATCAACACGTGTTCGCCTTTAACCTCAAACGTCAGTTCTGGATGGGTATATAGCGTTTCTCTTCCTCAGAGAGTTGATCAAGTTTCAATTTTCGACTTCTACTCGTCCGCTTCTCACTTAACAAGTAAGTAGTAATCTTTCACTTTATAGTCAGTGTGATAGAAAATGGAAACCTTGCGGTGTTAACACAAGTTTTCTATTACACTTTAAAGAATTACAAGTCTGTAAATAATATATACTTAGTGCTGTTGAGCAGAGAACGGAAACCTTGCGGTGTTAACGTAAGTTCTCTGTTTAACAGTTGTTTTATGTTAAAAATATTAATAAAAATTCACTTTATAGTCAGTGTGATAGAAAATGGAAACCTTGCGGTGTTAACACAAGTTTTCTATTACACTTTAAAGAATTTACAAGTCTGTAAATAATATATACTTAAGTGCTGTTGAGCAGAGAACGGAAAACCTTGCGGCGGTGTTAACGTAAGTTCTCTGTTTAACAGTTGTTTTATTTTAAATAATTGAAAAAAAAAAAAACGTTAAAGATGTAAAATAAACAATTGTTTACAATCTTACGCTTTTTTTTAAAAGTATAAAAGATTAAAAATCAACTTTACTTAGAATAATATTTAGTGTGTAACACTTATTTGTTATTAATTATTTCTTTTTTTTTTTTATTAGAGAAAAATGGATTCCGACAAAATGGTGAAGCAGTCTATTGACGTCAGAGAACCACGTGATTTTACAGTTCATCACTAGAAGAAGAAGAAGAAGATGGAGTTCATAATAGATTTTTCAAGCGGGTTTAAAAATAGTAACAATGAATTTATAGTAAAAGAACTTGCTCTTATTTCAACTGATGCACAAATATATGAGCTCCATTTATTTCAGCCACCGTGTAATTTTCATGAACTCGCACCACAAATACAAAAACAGGTGCCTGTGGTTGGAGAGACAATACCATGGACTGTATTGGGGATCTGGTTTTTACAGAGTATAATTCAATGAAAGATATATTTTCAAATGTTAAAATAAACGGAAATGTGTATGTGAAGGGAAACGAAAAACAAAACAAAAGTTTATAACTAGTTTACTGTCAGATTTTATGTGTTAATGTTATTAATATAGAAGATCTCGGTTGTCCCAATTTGTCTATTTTGAGATCTCAATTTGTACAACCGAGTTCGATGAAAGAATGTAGTTTTAATCACAGTCCACACAATTGTGCTTATATTAATGTACATGTATTGTTGCAATGGTTCAATGCACAAAAGCTTGTGGAGAAACAAATGGAAAATGTCAATTTAGCCTTCAAGGAGTGTTTTCAAAAAGGATACAAACATATGTCGGCTGGTTATGGTCAAGTTTATCCCCAAAACATTTCATTGTAAATCATTCTGAGGATGTGGAAAAATATATATGATAAACTACCCAGCAATTTGAAATGTGATATAGACATTGTCTTAAGCATGACATGTAAAGAACACTACCCGCATAACGTTAAGAAAAGACATTGTACGTACTGTTTAAATAAAGTTATGACATCATTATCTGTTCAAAGTTCATAGATAACAAATGTATTTTTAATAATTGTTCTTTTGTAATAGTCTTTAGTACGTGCGCTGTTCTAACAACAACAACAATGTCAGTAGATACCGTTAATGGGTGTTGTAACATTTTCAACTGTACTAAAAAGGACTTAACAAACTCTGGATTTTTATCGGACAAAGTATTTTGAGAATGTTATTTGCTGCGGATGCGGATGGCAGTCAGACAGCACCAGACTAACTATTAGACAATTTAAATTTCGTTCATAAAATCAACAATCCAGATTGTGACCTGAGTAAATTTATTAAAGGAGGATTATAACAACTATTGCAAAGTACAAAAGGTCTGTTGCTGAAACTGAGAAGGTTATGAAAGAGACTTTTATGATGTGGCCTAAATCATATCCTGCCAATAGAAGAAATGGTGAGCACCGGGTTTTACTACATTGGAACTGGTGATTCGACTACCTGCGTTAGCTTGCGGTGTTACTTTGGATCAGTGGAGTCCAGAAGACAATCCGCAAGAAGAACACAATGAGAGCATCACCTTTCTGTGAACTTGTCAAATAAAATACTATATCATGATATATTGTTGTTTTTATTTTTCACTACCAGAGTATAACTCATGATGAATACATTAGCTGTTAGAGCTGGTATTGCAAGAGAATTGCATAAACAAGCACGTAGGAATTTTCATACTCGTCATGTTGAACTTAAGGAGTATTAATGATCTATATCAAGCAGATTTAGTGGAATTGATTCCATTTCAAAAAGAAAAATAAGGGTTTTAAATATATAATGACAATTATTAATTGTTTCAGTAAATTTGCAATTGCTATACCGTTGAAGTCTAAAAGTGGGCTTGAAATTGAGAAAGTTCTAAAACCCAATATTATTAAAAATATCCTATGAAAACATTTTCAGACTGACCAGGGAACTGAATGGTTCAATTCTAGAGTTAAATCGTTACTAAATAAGTAACAATATAAATCATTATCATACATTTCTCAGATAAAAAAGCGGTAATCGTTGAAAGGTTTAACCGCACACTGAAAAGTAAAATGTGGAGAGCGTTTAGTGAACAAAGGTAGTTTACCGCTGGCTCGGTTTATTACCAAAAGCTTGTAAACGTATATAAACAATACTGTTCACAGAACTATAGGAGTCAAACCTGTTGATGTAACAAATCTAAATGAGAGAGATATTTTATTAATGGATTGTTAAAACCCGTAAAACTCCTCAGTTTAAAACAAAGATTCAAAGTTGGTGATCCAGTTAGAGTAAGCAAAAAAATCTAAAGTGTGTTTACTAAAGGTTATTTTCCTCAATGGAGCAATGAAATATATACTGTATATAAAGTACAGTTAACGAAACCTATTACATATATATTAAGAGATGATAAAGGAAATGTCATCATTAAAGGAGGATTCTATCAAGAGGAACTAAGCAAAAACCAATTACAAAGACACGTATTTAGTAGAAAAAGATTGTTAGGAAAAAAGGTGATAAAGTTTTAGTGCGTTGGTTAGGATTTGATAAATCACATGACAGTTGGATTGATAAAGTAGATCTTCTATAATGAAGTTTGAAAAAACAAAAAAATAATTTTTCTGTTATAAATTTAGATATGATAATAAAGGAGAAGAATTCAGAATACAAAAAAACATCATGGTAAATTATTACCTAATTCTATAAGATGTATAATTTGCGGTCCTTCCAACTGCGGAAAAACGAACTTAATGTTTAAATTTATTATTTTCTCCGCAAGGTCTGTTTTTTGAGAATATTTATATATTCTCGAAATCATTGTATCAATCAAAGTATGAGTTTTTGGAATGTGTGTTAAAAAAACTTCCTGAGATTGGATACTTTTCGTTTTCAGACAACGATGAAGTCCCACACCCAAGTGAAGTGAAACACGAATTCCATAATGATTTTTGATGATGTAGCTTGTGGTAAACAAACTAATATAAAAAATTACTTCTCCATGGGAAGACATAATGATGTTGACACGTTTTATATTTGTCCAAACGTACAGTTACATTCCAAAACAGTTGGTACGTGATAATGCTAATTTTATAGTTGTTTTCAAACAAGATGATCGTAACTTGCAACATATCTACCATGATCATGTAAACCCTGACATGAGTTTCGATACATTTAAAACTATTTGCTTTAGGGTATGGGATCAAGGAAACAATAAATTTATTGTTATCGATAGAGAAAGTCAAGTTAATAAAGGACGTTATCGATCAGGATTTGATTACGTTTGTAAACACTATAAAGGGAGAGGTTACAAATCGTTTTGCATTTCATTTACTCCTTCAGTCGATGTTTGACGATCAAGGAGTAAAGATGGAGAGTAAAGCAGCAGAGGACGATCAATGCGAACCAATTGAGAATGAAAAAATTAACAAAACAAAAGAAGATATTATCAAAGAAATTACAGAACTCCGGAAAAATATAAAACGAAAACATAGAACACTTAAACGTGACCTTATAGAAACTGAAGATATGTGGAAAAAACAAATTAAAACCAATATCAGAACCGTTACAAAAACTAGTTGAGGAGGGTGAACAGCTTCAACAAACAACCAACAACAACAACAACAACAAGAAGTTAAGAAAGAACTTAAGAGGAAAAGTTTAGAAGACCATGAAGAAACACCTGCGAAACGTTACTTACCTCAACATCCTCAAGGAGTTAAGAGAAAGCCTCGCCTAAATCTTCCAACTCAACCTGATTATGAGAGTGATTATGAATATGATGATGGTAATAGTGAAGAGCTTCCTTCTGCAAAACGATTAGCAAGTCATGATTCTTATATGGAAACTGAATTAAAAAAT